>NC_090758.1:8159362-8176862 GCF_036898095.1 Palaemon carinicauda
TATGTATGTATATATATATATATATGTATATATGTATATATGTAGATATATATATATATATATATATATGTGTGTGTGTGTGTGTGTGTGGCAAGAAGGTTGTTGGAGGCAGCATGAGGAAGGGCAGTGAATGGTGGAATGAAGGAGTGAAGGTAAAAAGTGGATGAGAAAAAGAGGGCTTTTGAAGAATGGCTGCAGAGTAATAGTATAGAGAGGTATGAAAAAATATAGAGAGAAAAAGGTGGAAGTAAAGCGCAAGGTACGTGAGGCAAAGAGGGTAAGCTGACCTGAGGTGGGGTCAGGGACTGGGTCAGTCATATGAAGAGAATAAGAAGAAGTTTTGGAAAGAAGTGAAGAGAGTAAGGAAGGCCGGCGCAAGAATTGAAGAGACAGTGAAAGATGGAAATGGAAGGTTGTTAAAAGGAGAGGAGGCAAGGAAAAGGTGGGCGGAATATTTTGAAAGTTTGCTGAATGTTGAGGATGATAGGGAGGCAGATATAATTGCTGTTCCAGGTGTTGAGGTGCCAGTGATGGGAGATGAGAATGAGAGAGAGATTACAATAGAGGAAGTGAGGAGAGCACTAGATGAAACGAGAGTATGAAAAGCATCTGGTATGGATGGTGTGAAAGCTGAGATGTTGAAGGAAGGGGGTGTGACTGTACTTGAATGGTTGGTGAGATTGTTTAATGTGTGTTTTGTGTTATCAATGGTACCATTAGATTGGGTCTGTGCATGTATTGTACCACTATATAAGGGTAAGGGAGATGTGCATGAGTGTTGTAATTCAAGAGGTATTAGTTTGTTGAGTGTAGTTGGAAAAGTGTATGGTAGAGTACTGATTAATAGAATTAAGGATAAAACAGAGAATGCAATCTTGGAAGTACAGGGTGGTTTAGAAGAGGTAGGGGTTGTATGAATCAGATTTTTATAGTTAGGCAGATATGCGAGAAATATTTAGCAAAAGGTAAGGAGGTGTATGTTGGGTTTATGGATCTGGAGAAAGCATATGATAGAGTTGATAGGGAAGCAATGTGGAATGTGATGAGGTTATATGGAGTTGGTGGAAGGTTGTTGCAAGCAGTGAAAAGTTTCTACAAAGGTAGTAAAGCATGTGTTAGAATAGGAAATGAAGTGAGCGATTGGTTTCCGGTGAGAGTGGGGCTGAGACAGGGATGTGTGATGTCGCCGTGGTTGTTTAACTTGTATGTTGATGGAGTGGTGAGAGAGGGTGAATGCTCGAGTGCTTGGACGAGGATTAAAACTGGTAGGCGAGAATGATCATGAATGGGAGGTAAATCAGTTGTTGTTTGCGGATGATACTGTACTGGTAGCAGACACAGAAGAGAAGCTTGACCGACTAGTGACAGAATTTGGAAGGGTGTGTGAGAGAAGGAAGTTGAGAGTTAATGTGGGTAAGAGTAAGGTTATGAGATGTACGAGAAGGGAAGGTGGTGCAAGGTTGAATGTCATGTTGAATGGAGAGTTACTTGAGGAGGTGGATCAGTTTAAGTACTTGGGGTCTGTTGTTGCAGCAAATGGTGGAGTGGAAGCAGATGTACGTCAGAGAGTCAATGAAGGTTGCAAAGTGTTGGGGCAGTTAAGGGAGTAGTAAAAAATAGAGGGTTGGGCATGAATGTAGAGAGAGTTCTATATGAGAAAGTGATTGTACCAACTGTGATGTATGGATCGGAGTTGTGGGGAATGAAAGTGATGGAGAGACAGAAATTGAATGTGTTTGAGATGAAGTGTCTGAGGAGTATGGCTGGTGTATCTCGAGTAGATAGGGTTAGGAACGAAGTGGTGAGGGTGAGAACAGGTGTAAGAAATGAGTTAGCGGCTAGAGTGGATATGAATGTGTTGAGGTGGTTTGGCCATGTTGAGAGAATGGAAAATGGCTGTCTGCTAAAGAAGGTGATGAATGCAAGAGTTGATGGGAGAATTACAAGAGGAAGGCCAAGGTCTGGGTGGATGGATGGTGTGAAGAAAGCTCTGGGTGATAGGAGGATAGATGTGAGAGAGGCAAGAGAGCGTGCTAGAAATAGGAATGAATGGCGAGCGATTGTGACGCAGTTCCAGTAGGCCCCTGCTGCTTCCTCCGTGCCTTAGATGACCGTGGAGGTAGCAGCAGTAGGGGACTCAGCAGTATGAAGCTTCATCTGTGGTGGAAATGTGGGAGGTTGGGCTGTGGCACCCTAGCAGTACCAGCTGAACTCGGCTGAGTCCCTGGTTATGCTGGAGGAACGTAGAGAGTAGAGGTCCCCTTTTTTGTTTTGTTTCTTGTTGATGTTGGCTACCCCCCAAAATTGGGGGAAGTGCCTTTGGTATATGTGTATATATATATATATATATATATACCTATCGATATATATATATATATATATACCTATCGATATATATATATATATATATACCTATCGATATATATATATATATATATATGTATGTATATATATGTATATATATACATATATGTATATGTATATATATATATATATATATATACACATATATATTTCCAGTCACGCTGAGTGGCATTGCCAAACGTATGACTGCTCGGTCTCTCCCCGTCTCTCGGGTAAGGGGAGAGAGAGTATTCATACCTTGAGGAGTGGGGGATACCTCGAGAAGTACACTCGAAAATCAGAATCTCCCCAAAATTTCCAAAAACTGCGTTGTTGTGGTTAGGAATGGTGGAAGGGGGTAGGAAGGGTTGAATCTGTGTGTTTATCTATCTAAATATGTAACCATCATTTTGACAGGTCGCGAACACTTGTATAGAATCAGCTAAAATCAAACTCTTTCGCATTTTGAACTCTGATTTATCCTCCCATATAAAGAAACACATAAATGTTTTTCATTGGTTCTTTGTTATCTATGACAGGAAAGGATAATAAATATTATCTTTGGTATCTCCCAGTTGACATTTTTTATAAGGTTTTGAAAGACCTGCCATTCTCAAAATGACGCCATCTTTGATGGAAGTTTCCTTTTCCTGCGGTTTATCGTGTCAAACCAATTGCTTTTCTTAGGGGCGTTTGAGATCGTGATGTTTACTTCCAGTTTAAGGTCTTTGGGATGGATGCCAAAAAAGGTGGACTATTATAATGTCTCTTCTTAAAAGGCTGCTAACTCTAGCTTTTTGTTGTTAACATGTAAAGAAGCTAGGGGTAAATATAGTTCATTGGGAGAGGTTGTAAACTTTGTTATTACTCGTCAATTCGAAGTACTTTTGTTTATTTTGGTCTGAAATAAGATAATATGAAGTTACTTACACGATTTACGAGATAGTATGATTTAGTGGTACCTTGCCAGGAGTGAAGCCAGTTGGGAAACAAACACAGGCTTGAGATTTGGTCTTAGTATTGTGTTGGCCTAAGTGGTAACGTCCCTGACTGAAGATTGCTAGACTGGGGCTCGAGTCCACCCGAAACACGTTAGTTCCCTTAGTCGCTGTAACCTCACCATCCTTATGATCTAAGGATGAGAGGAATGAGGGAGCCTTTAAGTCTATCTGCCGAGTGATCAGCACCCATTGGCTGGCCCTAGCTTGGGTGGAGAGGGAGCGTTGATCATATGCGTATATGGTTAGACTCTAGGGCATCGTCCAGCTTGATAGGGGAATGCCACTGTTTCTTGCCTATGCCATTCATGGGAGGGCTTTAAACCATAGGATACGGCAGTCTAGGGGTAAATAGGTAAGGATTCGTCTCCTAGGTTAGGTTAGGTTTGGAACCTTAGATTAGGTTATGTTCTTGTATTTGTTTAACTTTTGAAATGGAGTTTTTCGGTCATAATTTTTGAAATTTTACACCGTGTGTATCCCAACCAACTACCAAGGCTCTGTTGATAGAATTCACTTAAATTTAGGTGAATTGTTTGGCGGTAGCCCGGGAGCACTCCATGCCCTATCAAACGAGGGTAGAGTGCATGTAAAAGTCACTTATGTACATCAGTATGGTAATTTTTGTAACTATGATAAAGAATGATTTTTACTGAACATATTGCAATGAAGATAATCCGATGCATTCTTTGAAGGTTTTCATTAACTTTGATTTGAGAAAAGAAAAGAGTTTTCTGTCTGGCAAAGTTTAAAGATAAATTATGTGAGGATTTAAGATTATGAAGCAGTGATTCATCCTCTCTCTCTCTCTCTCTCTCTCTCTCTCTCTCTCTCTCTCCCTCATAGTTTTATATATGAAACAGTGATTCTTTTCATATAGATTATAAAAGTCATTTTGCAATTAGGTTTTATGAACATGATCTCTCTCTCTCTCTCTCTCTCTCTCTCTCTCTCTCTCTCTCTCTCTGGTTTGTTTACAAATCGAACATTGACTTGAACCTCCCTCAAATGCATTATGCCCTGAGATCACCTTCTAATGCCTCTCTATGACTCCGAGATTCCTCGTAAGGTCTTGAGCTATTGCAAAGCTCTCCATGTCACTCTCAGTCACATCTTAATGATTACCACAGGAAAGGTGGAGACGAGAACACTTGAAACTGACTAGGTGGGATTAGCCCAAACATCTAATCTCGTCTTCTTATTCCCCCTGGCCTAAACCAAAGGATTTTCAAACATAGGAATTATTCCCTCTAATTAAACACATTGCTTAAAGTGTTTGTAATAAGTGCTATATAACTGTCCCTTTCTTATTCCACAGTTTCAAATATTCATAATATTTCTAAGACGCAAAACACCTAAATTATTTCCAAGTATTAAATCAGCTTCCTTGGGAGATATTACCCATTTCTCAAAGTCTTCAGAAAGATTAAAGATTCGTCTGGATGGGATTTGGAGCCAAAATCACTGAATATTAATGTTCTGGTATATGTGAATATTCACTCAATTTCTAAATTTTTGGCCAAAGAAATATTATTGCTTAAAGGAAGACTATCGTATGATTTCCTTATTTTAGGGGACTTTTCGAAACATTTTCAATTGAGGATAATAGTTTTACGAAACTGTCCAATTGCTTTTTATAATCTAATTTCAATTATAGAAGATTTCATTTGTGTTCTCAACCATTTCTTTTTTTTTAATTCTCGGTTTTTATGTTAGTATTTTTTTTTTTTTTTTATGAGACAGACACGCTTCTTGAAGATAGGAAGGTTATATGGAATGGAAATATTAAGGAAGAAGTAAAGATCCAACGACCAACAGTCGATGGTCAGAACTGATGTAGTTTCACAGTCTTGGGTTAAGATCTATAAAGAGATTTATGTTAAAAATTTTGAAAACAATATTGAAAATTGAGGATTAAGTAATCTATGCATTCCAATTATCACAAATTTATAAATATATTCAAATAAAAATAATTATTATCAAAATAATTAAAATTTTCATTACTATTGAAATGATCAAAATCAATATCATTGTTAAAATGGTAAAATGATAACTATTATTATTATTATTATTATTATTATTATTATTATTATTATTATTATTATTATATTATTATTATTATTGTTATTATCATTATTAATGTTATTTTATATTTATTATTATTTTTATTAATATTAATATTATTATCATTGTTAGTATTATCATCAACATTATTATCATTATTATTATTATTATTATTGTTATTATTATTATTATTATTATTATTATTATTATTATTATTATTATTCCTATTATTATCATCATTTATTGTTATTACTATTATTATTGTTATCATCATCCTCGTAAGTATTTGAATTTCCAATTAAACTTTTAAACAATACAGAGAGAGAGAGAGAGAGAGAGAGAGAGAGAGGGAGAGAGAGTTCCTCTTACCAATTATTGCCCAGAGAGAGAGAGAGAGAGAGAGAGAGAGAGAGAGAGGAGAGAGAGAGAGTTGAAATATTTATAGCCTCTTATCAATTATTGCCCAGAGAGAGAGAGAGAGAGAAAGAGAGAGAGAGAGAGAGAGAGAGAGAGAGAGAGAGAGAGAGAGAGAGAGAGGGAGGGTTGAAATATTCATCTCCACTTAACAATTATTGCACACAGAAAGAGAGAGAGAGGGTTGAAATATTTATCTCCACTTAACAATTATTGCAGAGAGAGAGAGAGAGAGAGAGAGAGAGAGAGAGAGAGAGAGAGTAAGAAATGGCTTCCTTCCTATTCTCAGATGACAATAAACATCTTTCTAATTAAATGACATCTATGATTTAAAATATGTTTTCATTAAGAAACAGAACATTTTTATCTGAATATTTTATCACGGAAATCAACAATGGAGGATATTTTATGACCTGAATATGGAGTTTCCCTTTCTTGTTAATAAGAGAATGATAATTTTAATTAATTAATAATAATGATGGATATGCTAACAATAACAAGTATTTTTCAACGTTTAATAAAAACTTATTCTTCCTGTAATGGAGGATGATACTGACTTGAGAAAAGATTTGCAGGAACTAATTTTGTTTTTCGCTAAAAATAAAGACAGGGAAATATAATAATAATTAGATATTTGCTACAAAGATTAACAGGAATGAAGACAGATATAGAATTTAGTTGCAAAGGATATTCTTCTATATCTTGAATGATGATCTTTATGAAAGTTTTGTAATGTTAAGAAAATAATTTTTACCTCCGCCAACAAAGTTGGAGGGATGTTATGTTTTACCCCCTGTTTGTGTATTTGTTTGTGTGTTTGTTTGTGAACAGCCTCCTAACCACAATTTTAATCGTAGAGTAATGAAACTCGTAAGGATTAACTGTTATATAAAAAGCTAGAAATGATTAAATATTGAAAGGTCCAGTTCAAACGTTAAGGTCAAGCAAAATGTCCAATTTACAATATCAGCCAAAATTTGAAAATCGTTGTCACAGAGACTTAAAACTTGGTTCATATTTGAGTGTATGAAAATCTACGCCAATTACTACATATTATGTTCAAAGGTCAAAGTTGAGGTCAAGCAAAAGGTTGAGAAATAAGCTACCGTGGGGGAGGTCTTCACTCTAATGAGTGCCTCTCTAGCTATTATATCAATTTAATATTCTCACCAATGAAGATAATTATATCTTGACTTTTATTCGAGACAATAAGGACGGAAATGTAGGAGAAATGAATAGCCAAGTGACCCTTATGTTAAATGGTCTGTAGAGGTTTGTTATAAAAATCCTCTTATAATTAAAGTTTAATTGATTTTATTTTTTTTTTGGTTAAAGATAACAATGAAGATATTTTCACTGACGTTGATTTCATACCAAATTAATTTGCATTTGTTTTATTTTATTATTTGTGTTACGTAGACATATTCCAATTATTTTTTATATGACAATATCAATATGAACAGAAACAACAACAAAATATACAACAACAAAAACAATAATTGTGATCCTATTTGTGGTGAAATTTTACTTAATTTAAAAGGCCTAATGAAAGAGAGAGAGAGAGAGAGAGAGAGAGAGAGAGAGAGAGAGAGAGATTTGATATATCAATCTATATAGTACTATTAAACGAGTAATCTGATACATTTTAGGCGAGGCCTTTGACAGTGAGTTGTTTCCTTCTCCTCAATAGTGAAGTCTCTTAAGTCTTCTTTTATGGCGTTGGGAAGTTCAGATGGGTCTTTAGATCAAAGTCTTTGGCTTAAAAAGTTTCCCATTACGGAAATTTTATAAAGTTCTTTGGTAATAAATATTTCTTCAAAGTTTTATGTCAACTGATTTAGAAATAGTGTTTTTTTTTATTTACTTATGGCTGATTGAAGAACAAGTTGTATAAGTCGATTATATAGATGTGTATGAGAGAGAGAGAGAGAGAGAGAGAGAGAGAGAGAGAGAGAGAGAAACTGATTTTAATAGCACAGCTTTACTTTTACGAAACATGACTAAATTTTTCCAATATCTTTGAATATCGTTTCTCTCTCTCTCTCTCTCTCTCTCTCTCTCTCTCTCTCTCTCTCTCTCTAATATATACATATATATATATATATATATATATACACCACTCATATTCTTGGTATAATTATATACCTCGATAATTAAGGGTTAATCATCTTTTAAGTCAATATTCTTCCCTTTTAATCGGTTAGCATTAAAATGAAGTTTTCTCACTTCACTATATTTTGAGGGACACAGTTACCTATTATCATTGACACAATTGTATTCAGGTGGAGAGTCATTATATGATGAAGAAATACTCAAAAAACATCTTAACTACTCGTAAGAATATTGGGAGTTAAATGACAGGACAGGATTAGAAATGAAACTATAAGAGAGATTACTCGAGTGCCATATGTTGATGAGATCATGATGAGGGGTAGTTGGAGAGGGTTTGGGCATGCCCTTTGCACTCCCTAAGAGAGATTAGTTCGTCAAACTTTCAACTGGGTTCCACAAGGCACTCGAAGTATCGGAAAGCCTAGGCCTACATGGCTAAAGACTATGAAGCGTAAAATGGGTAATGAATGGAAAAGTATTGAATTGAAAGTTCAAATTAGAAAAGGTTGGTGAAATCTAACCGAGGCCCTTTGCATCAATAGGCGTAGGAGGAGATGATGATGATGATTCATAAAGATATTTTTGTTTTTCCTTCCGGGCTTCCATATCAGCTATACTAAGTCTGCTCTCATAACCTTTTGTTCAACATAACAGAGTTTAAAGGGGAACTAATTTCGCCTACCGTATATTCCTTTTCTTAAACCAAAATCAAATTATAACTTTTTTTTATTAAAGTATATAATTCTCGTTTATTGATATCATTAGATTCACAGTTGATACATGCATTACGCATACAAACAAACATACACACATTCTTAAATCTTTTACTACTCCTATCATAATTCACTAAAGAAATCTATATTATCTAAGAATGTTAAGTTGTTAAGGTATTCCCCATTAATGTTAATTCCTACATTTTCCCAATCTGAATTCTTAAAAACTTTTAAATTTGCTGTGAATATTTTAGGAGAGATTTGGGTCTCCCTGTCTAACTCCTTTCTCAATCAGAACTTTCTCACTATATGTAATTTGAGGATTGCTGTACCCCGTACACACACACATACATACATACATATATATATATATATATATATATGTATATGTATATGTATATGTATATGTATATGTATATGTATATATATATATATATATATATGTATATGTATATGTATATGTATATGTATATGTATATGTATATGTATATGTATATGTGTGTGTGTGTGTGTACGGGGTACAGCAATCCTCAAATTACACACACACACACACACACACACACATATATATATATATATATATACAGGGTACAACAATCCTCAAATTACATATAGTGAGGAAGTTCTGATTGAGAAAGCAGTTAGACAGGGAGGCTTCAATCTCTCCTAAAATATATGTATGTATATATATATATTTTTGGGCTCAAGCCATGTCGTCCTGATGGAAGTTCCTATAGGGTAGCTTCCTAGGGTATATTACAACTACGGCGATATTCCCAGAGAATTTACCTTAAGGTACCAGAATTCTAACTCCTGGAGCGAGTATCCCTCGTGAAAGGGATATCGCGACATATCAGAGGACGTATTCTTGACACGCCACATGGCAATCTGCATCCTGGACAGAGATTTCGTCTCGTAGGAGGCGAATGGCAAGAAACGAATTCGTGAAAGAAAAAGGGGAGCCGCTCCCAAGGCTTCCCTATCCTCCGATTCGTATGCGTGCCTGGCGCCAATCCTGGCGCCATCTGTATTCCTTTTTGCGTAGCTCAACAACTCGGTGTTTTTTCCTGTGTTTCTCGCAAATCTTGGATTTATTCTACTTTTCATGGCTTCTCCGTCTTCGTCGGCCTCTGATAAGTTGAGTATAATGTCTTTTATGTATAAATGTAGGCTCTTGGTAAATTTTGAGTGATTAATAGGATTAATCTTTGATACAAGAGCCGTAGCCTACCGGAGGCGTCCTGGACGCTGTCGCTCGCTAGGTATAAGTTTAGTTAGTCAGAGCGACATTCCCGGTTGTTTTGCTTTAATAAATTTTAGCTATTTAGCATTACATAGGATTTCCTTTCGTGCTTAGTATTATTTTGGCGAAGTATTCGCCATTCTGGCCTACGCTAGGCCATGTAGCCTAGTCGTTTGGTCCTAGTACTTCATGCATGATTTTGGTTTTTCCGAGTGTAATAAAAATTTTATTGAAGCTTTAGGCTATGTTTTATACATTTAAGACTGTGTGGAATATTTCCAAGATAGTATACGAGTGAGTTTCGGTGATTTAGGTAATCGATTCTCTTGGTGCCTAGGCTAAGTTGCTTATGGAGCCTTAGTATACTTTATCATACTCCCCGGTTGCTTTCTTTTCTTCGGAGAAGGTATGCAATCCCTTTCCCTCTGTTTAAGCCTTGGGCTTATCCCCAAGTGGTTTTTTCCGAATTTATTTTCGATAAAACTATACTGGGGTGTTACTGTACCTTCCTGTTCCTGTAGTATGGTTCAAAGAGGGACAGAACAACAGAGTTTTTAAGTCTGAGTCTGTGTTTGTCTGGCTTGGGGCAGGGTCTCCCTTGCTGGCCTGACACAGACAAAGGGGGCTTTGCCTCCTTAGGTCACTACCGAAGGTTTCTGTGGATATGATTCCTTCTTTTGTGATCTACCAGACTAGTCCTTGTTGCTGTTCTCGGGGGAAGATAAGTTTCTTTCCCTGGGAGTAGCAACACCTTCCTTGCTTTGGTGCTCTGGAAGCTGGCAAGTATTGCTGGCCTTCCCCCTTAGATCTCCCTTAGGCTAAGATAAGTTTCTTGGCTGCGGGTGATCCGTCACTAAAGCAAGGTCGGTAGGACCCTCTTGTCCCTTCCCCCTCTATCTCCGTAATGGCCTAGCCATTACAGTACTGTACGTCGTTCTACATCTAGACCTAGTATAGGTTAGGATGTGGAATTGACTCAGCCCCTTGCCACAAGGGTCTTATATTTTTGAGTGCTGCCCGGACCTCCCTTGGTCCCTCTTCCATGCCTGCCTGTAGAGCCAGACGGCATTGGTCAGGAAGCCTGCATTAGATTCTCCCTTCCTTATATGCACTCTTTCGGATTGCCGGGCTTGGAGGTAGTGTACACTCTTATCCCGGCATCCATTCTATTTTTCTTCTAGTGCTGTACCCGACCCGGCTGCCGGCCTCATAGGCCGGCAGCCGGGTCGGGTGTAGTCCTCTGGTTCTTTTGCTGCCGGCTGGCATCGGTCTTGTACCTTTGCCGGCCGGCTTATGTCAGCCCTTGTCTGCCGGTCACCAAGAGTGTGGCCGGCAGCTGGGTACTACCTTGTGTAGTTGCCGGCCAGCAGCCATTGCCGGCCGACATTGGCTGTTGCCGGCCGGCAGTTGCTGCCGGCCGGCACATGCATTTGAACCAGAGTGCTGCCGCCTTATAGCTGTTAAGTAGTATACTTTAAAGCTAGTTATGGTGTGTGCCGGCCGGCACATATCCCCCTATACTGTACTAGTATTCTTCAGTATAACATATACAGTAAGAAGAAAACTATGGTAAGGGTGTTGGTACAGCACTGTGTGTTCTAACACTTTTGTGTTTTCTTGCACAGTCCTTTGCTGTTGCCCTACAGATAGGAAAGTGAGTTCTTTCCTGTCTATTATCCAGGTTTTTAAAATCATTGCTTAGGTGTGAGCTCCACCTGTTTCCTCTGGAAACTTTGCATTGGTTACTCTAGAAGAGATTAACCATTTGATTTTATTATCTGGAAGGCTGCAGCAATGGGTTGTGAGGGAAACACAAGTGTGTGTCTTTCCTTTCTGAATTGTTATGCTATACTATGCATATCCAGTGATACATAGTTCACTTGATACTCATGGAAATTTCTTCTCTTTACAGAAGGACACTCCGAAGTGCGGAAGTGCTTTCTGCAACGTCCGCAGCAAGAACCTCTGCGGACATGAGTTTTGTAGGAGACACGCAGCATACGCTGTCTCCAAGGATGATCTCTGGTATTGGGACCCTCAGGTATGTACTGTGTGCACTAACCTGATTACTGAGACCTTTGATTCCCCTAGGACGGAGGAATCAAGGGATATAGCTAGGAAGAAGCTTCGTACCTGGGTAAGGGGCTTCCAAAAGAACACTTCTGGCCCTTATCTTCCAAGTGAGAAGATGAGGGCGTATCTTTTCCCTAAGGCATCAGCTGATGCAGTGATTCCCCAGCCTCAAGAGGAGATCCCCTAAGTTCAGATCCAGGTGGATGCTGAAGTCGCGGTCGCGATGCAAGACATCCAGTTAGATGACAGGATATCTGATGTGGACGGGTGTCTGGAGGAAGACCTCCTGGCAGAAGCCCAGGATGAAGTTCAAGCCCCAGACGTTGTAGAGGTAGACGTCGACGAGGTGTCGGCTACTCCGGTTCAGATTCCGGAGCCTATTCCCTCAACATCGGCCGGTCTCCCAGTAGAGCTGGGACAGGCCCTCTCTTCTATTGTTGGAATGATCCAACAAATGCAGAAGGAGAATCAGGAGAAGGCGGCTGCAATGGAACTGCGAATGCAGTGCCTTGCAGAATCACATGGGCCCCAGAAAAAGCTCAATGTGAAAGACCTTCCCTTGTGCTCAGATGCTAACCCATGGAGGTATGCTGAGCACATGCCGATGACGACTGGAAAGATCGTCATCTCGGATAAGCTGGGCTCAGTTCCCCTGGAGGAGGTGGAATTCTGGCCCAGCAAGGCATCATATCCGGACTGTTATGTCCGGCTGAGGAAGGAACCAGCTTCAAAGGAGGAGACAGAGCCGAAGGAGGTCAAAGTGATGGACCATGCTAAGGCTCAAGCTCTAATTTCATCCTCGATGAAAGAGAGGGGCTTCTCAAACTCAAAGGTAGCCGCATTGAATAGGAAGCTCCCTTCCTTTGTGTCCTCGCCTACTAGAGCCTTCCCCTTTTTACAGAAAAGGTTTCTGGCTGTACTAAAAGCAGTCGAGGCCGGCAAGCC
Organism: Palaemon carinicauda; assembly: GCF_036898095.1. Lineage (NCBI taxonomy): Eukaryota > Metazoa > Arthropoda > Malacostraca > Decapoda > Palaemonidae > Palaemon > Palaemon carinicauda. The sequence goes on from NC_090758.1 coordinate 8,172,268, forward strand.
TTGCCCCTCCCTACAGGAGTGTAAACCCTTGTCGCTGGCCCTGCCTATGGACCACAAAGACTGGAAGGACGTCCATCTTACGTTCTCAGTTGGAAAGATGGAGGCTGATATTGCCGGACGTCAGTTCGGCGAGGACCTCCCTAAGCTGTCTGACTTTCTTTTGCGAAGAGAGTTCGATACAAAAGAAAGACTGACTGCCTCAATGTCTCTTCAGACTACTCTCGAGACGATGGCATGTGACCCCAAGGTCCATGAAATGTTCATGGTAGTGGCCAAGACTCATCTGGCCACAGAGACGAAGGACCTTTATGGCTTCGTCAAGGCAAGGAGAGCTTGTAGGGAGTTCGTGTTTACCTCGGCTACGGTGAGGCACGAGCCAAGGAAACTAATCTCCTCCAACATTTGGGGAAAAGACCTTTTCCCTACCGACTTGGTCAAAGAAGTTGTTGATAAGGCCGCCTTGGAGAATAGAAACCTTCTCCAGAAGTGGGGCCTGGCTATCAAAAGAAAGTCTTCCCCGGATGAGGGTCCTCAACCAAAGAGGAAGACTATGAGGACTAGGCTACCGTCTCGGCCAGCCAAGCCTGTTAGACAGCAACAGCAACTGCAATTGCCATTGCCCCCAGTGCCCCAGATCGTGGCACAAACCCCGACCACTTTTCAGTGGGTACCCCAGGCCTTGTCGACACAGTCCACGGCATTCACCCCAGCATTCGTAGGGCAGTCTACTTCCTTTCGAGCAAAGCCTAGAGGAGCAGCCAGAGGCTCGTCTAGACGCCCCTCAAGGGGAAGGGGATTCAGGGGTGGTCGTGGTCAGGAAGGCAAGACCTCAGGACGGCAGTCCAAGTGAGATGATACCGGTAGGAGGGAGACTTCTGAAATCTCGGGATCGGTGGACCTTCGATCCCTGGGCCCACAGCCTACTCAAGAATGGACTGGGCGGGAGCTGGTATAGCACTCCACCCCCGTGCCTTCGGTTTTTCCAACACTCCACCCCCGTTATGGAGGAGTACGTTCAAGAACTGTTGGAGAAGAAAGGTGATCCGAAGGGTGAAGCCCATCAATTTCTAAGGAAGGCTGTTTTGTGTTCCCAAGAAAGACTCGGAAAAGCTCAGAGTCATTCTGGACTTGTCGCCACTCAACAAGTTCATAGTGAATTGGAAATTCAAAATGCTAACACTGCAACACATAAGGAACTTACTGCCCAAGAGGGCATATTCCGTCTCTATAGACTTGTCAGACGCCTATTGGCACATTCCAATTAGCCATCGACTCTCCCCCTACCTAGGGTTCAGGCTACAACGAAGACTATACGCCTTCGGAGCCATGCCATTCGGGCTAAACATAGCCCCAAGGATTTTTACGAAGCTTGCGAGCGTAGCTCTCAAACAATTACGCCTAAAGGGAATTCAGGTAGTAGCCTACCTGGACGACTGGTTGGTGTGGGCAGCATCCGAGACAGAATGCTTGCAAGCTTCCAGTCAAGTGATCCAGTTCTTAGAGTACCTAGGCTTCAAGATCAACAGAAAAAAGTCTCGACTTTCTCCATCTCAAAAGTTCCAGTGGCTGGGAATCCACTGGGACCTTTTGTCACACCGTTTCTCCATCCCGGCGAAGAAAAGGAAGGAGATAGCGGGTTCTGTCAAGAGACTTCTAGATTCCGAAAGGATATCAAGACGCGAGCAGGAGAGGGTACTGCGCTCTCTCCAGTTTGCTTCGGTGACAGACCCAGTGCTAAGAGCACAGCTAAAGGATGCAATCGGAGTTTGGAGAAGTTATGCATCAAACGCGCGAAGAGATCTGAGAAGACCAGCCGCTTCGGCTAAGTACTCTTCTCAGGCCTTGGTCCCAAGCCAGACATCTAAAGAAGTCGGTTCTTCTTCAGCCACCTCCCCCGTCGGTGACGATTCACTCAGACGCCTCGAAGGAGGGATGGGGAGGTCACTCTCATCGGGAAAAAGTCCAGGGGACTTGGTCCAAGCTATTCAAGACCTTTCACATAAAACTTTCTAGGAGCTAGGGCAGTGCTCCTTACCTTAAAGAAAGTCTCCCTGCGTCACTCGATCCACATAAGGTTGGTGATGGACAGCGAGGTAGTTGTGAGATACTTGAATCGACAAGGATCGAGGTCACCACCTCTCAACCAGGTGATGTTGGCCATCTTCCGATTGGCGGTAAAGAAGAAGTGGTACCTGTCGGCAGTTCACCTTCAAGGAGTCCGCAATGTGACAGCGGACGCTCTATCCAGGTTCACACCGATAGAGTCGGAATGGTCCTTAGACGCAGGATCATTCTCCTTCATTCTGAATCAGTCCCAGAACTGCAGATAGACCTCTTTGCGACGAAAGACAACAAGAAGTTGCCCCTGTACGTGCCCCGAACGAGGACCCCTTAGCGGAAGCAGTGGACGCGATGTCCCTCGACTGGAACAGATGGTCCTAGATTTATCTGTTCCCTCCTCACAACCTTCTGTTGAGGGTCCTCAACAAACTGAGATCCTTCAAGGGGTAGCGGCAATAGTGGCCCACAAGTGGCCGAACAGCGTGTGGTTCCTCCTGGCATTGGAACTGTAGCTGAAGTTTGTACCGCTACCAGATCCAGTTCTGACCCAGCGAGTCCAGAAGTCAACTGTCTGCGCTTCATTACAGAAAACCCGGACCCTGCAGCTCATGATTTTCTCTCCCTAGCGGTGAGAAAGCGTTTCGGGATTTCGAAAGCCAGCATAGACTTCCTTGAGGAATATAAGTGCAAATCTACTAGAAGGCAATATGAGTCATCTTGGAGAAAATGGGTGGCCTTTTGTCAAGGCGAAGAATCCGCAGGAGATCTTGACAGACTTCTGCTTATCTTTCTTCTCCACCTCCATGGTCAAGGATTGGCAGCTAACACGATTTCAGCGTGTAAGTTTGTTTTGACAAGACCCATTCTATATGCCTTCCAGGTCGACCTAGGTAACGAGATCTTTAATAAAGTCCCGAAAGCCTGTGCTAGGCTCAGACCTTCAGCACCTCCAAAGCCCATTTCATGGTCTTTAGACAAGTTCTTCATTTCGCTTCTCTGTTGAGCAATGAAGAGTGGGCGTTGAAGGATTTGACACAAAAAGTTATTTTCCTATTTTGCACTCGCGTCCGGGGCCAGGGTTAGTGAGATTGTAGCCTCTCGAGAGAGGCAGGTCGTGTTCAGTTCCTGGATGGGGGAGAACTGAACCTGTTTCTGGATCCTACGTTTCTCGCCAAGAATGAGTTACCCACCAACAGGTGGGGTCCCTGGAGAATCTGCCCTCTGAAAGAAGATGCATCTCTATGTCCAGTAGAATGCCTAAAGGTCTATCTTCATAGAACTTCAGACTTCAAGGGTGGTCAACTATTCAGGGGAGAAACATCAGGCTCAAATTTATCTCTGAATCAACTCAGAGCGAAAATCATATATTTTATTCGCAGAGCGGATCCTGACAATACACCCGCAGGTCACGATCCGAGGAAAGTTGCCTCATCCTTAAATTTCTTTAATTGTATGGATTTTGAACATCTCCGTTCATACACTGGCTGGAAGTCTTCCAGAGTGTTCTTTCGCCACTACGCGAAGCAAGTAGAGGAACTAAAGAGATCTGTGGTAGCAGTGGGTCGCGGTGTTAACCCTACTGTTTAACTCTGCGAGGAACAGTGGTCTTAATTGGGACAATTAATTCCAGGGTGAGTGTGTAGTTACATACTGTACTACAAACTAAGTGAGGGCACTGTGTTGCCCATGTAGACTGTTCCATTTCCGAAAGTGAACCTAGCATAAGTGCAGACATGTGTGCCGAGCGTTTCTAACGCTAATGTCATTGATTTGTAATACAGACTTTTATGACTTTGATACCTCGGTATCTTAAAAGTGGCATTTAATGTTTTTTCTTTCAGACAAACAAGCTCTGTTTACTATCATACTTATGCTTAAAGTTTTGGGTTATCCTCTTCTTATGTATATATATATATATAATTGTGGTTAACCTGTCTATTTATTGCCTGTCAATAAACTGGTTCTTGAGAACCTTGCGTCTCCTTCACCTGTGTCAATTTATTGGTATAATTGAGCATTCATTCTATGTACCTTATCTGGGATAATTCTAATAGAATTGTTCCTTTATGCAAGCTATGTTGCATTGGTTTTCCTCCTATGCGGATATAAAACCTTTGTCCAATACAAGTATTGTGCGGAGAACTGGTCGATATTTCATATTGACGCAGTGGTTCTTTACAAACTATGCTTTACTTAATATAGGGCGAGACCACTATATTAGCTTGCCTGGTATTCATACATAGGTATATGTACTCTTCGAGACTTTTCCAGAGTCTAGTAGGACTCTTCCCTGTAGGGGGCAGGAAGCTCTAACATGGTTTATAGTTAGTTGAAAAGATGTATAACGGTAACATCTTAGGTCTCTAGGTCTAGTCGACCAGGAAAAATTACATCCGGGGAGTACGGCACGTTCTGAGAATCCACAGATACAGTAATGCTCTGGTACACTTCCATCAGGACGACATGGCTTGAGCCCAAAAAACGGATTTTGAGCGAAGCGAAAAATCTATTTTTGGGTGAGATGGCCATGTCGT
>NC_090758.1:8184362-8186862 GCF_036898095.1 Palaemon carinicauda
TTCTAAGAAGAGTAACAACAATAAATATCACCTATATAAACTATAAAAAACTTTAACAAAACAAGAGGAAGAGAAATAAGATAGGAGAGTGTGCTCGAGTGTACCCTCAAGCAAGAGAACTCTAACCCAAGACAGTGAAAGGCCATGGTACAGAGGCTATGGCACTACCCAAGACTAGAGAACAGTGGTTTGATTTTGGAGTGTCCTTCTCCTAGAAGAGCTGCTTACCATAGCTAAAGAGTCTCTTCTACCCTTACCAAGAGGAAAGTGGCACTGAACAATTACAGTGCAGTAACCCCTTGGGTGATGAAGAATTGTTTGGTAATCTGTGTTGTCAGGTGTATGAGGATAGAGGAGAATATGTAAAGAATATGCCAGACTATTCAGTGTGTATGAAGGCAAAGGGAAAATGAACCGTAACCAGAGAGGAGGATCCAATGTAGTACTGTCTGGCCAGTCAAAAGACCCCATAACTCTCTAGCGGTAGTATCTCAACGGGTGGCTGTGCCCTGGCCAACTTACTACCTTTAAATATTAAATATATATTACCTTTATTCCCTGAGATCACCTTCTAATGCCTCCCTATGACTCAGAGATTCCTCGTAAGGTCTTGAGCTATTGCAAAGCTCTCCATGTCACTCCCAGTCACATCTTAATGATTACCACAGGAAAGGTGGAGACGATAACACCTGGAACTGACTGGGAATGATTAGCCCAAACATCTAATCTGGTCTTCGCATTCCCCTGGATTAAACCAAAAGATTTTCAGATATACGAATTATATCCTCTAATTAAAAACATTCCTTAAATTGTTTGGAAATAAAGCTATATAACTGTCTCTTCCTTATTTCCATAATTTCTATTACTCATATTATTTCTTTGAGGCAAAACACCTAGATTATTTCTAAGTATTAAGTCAGCTTCCCTAAGAGATATTACGCCATTTCTCAAAGTCTCCAGAGAGATTAAGGCTTCGTCTGGATGGGATTTGGAGCCGAAATCACTGAAGATTAATGTTCTAATATATCTGAATATTTACTCAATTTCTACATGCTTGGCCAAAGAAATATTAATGCTTAAAGGAAGACTTTCCTATGATTTCCTTATTTTTTAGGAGACTTTTCAAAACATTATCAATTGAGGATAATAGTTTTACGAGACTGTCCAATTGTTTTTATAAATTAATTTCACTTATGGAGGATTTCATGTGTTCTCAACATATTTTTTCATTTGCGTTTTTATATTTAGTATTTATTTTATTTAATTTAATTTTTTGTTGTGAGACAAACACACCTCTTGAAGATAGGAAGGTTATATGGAATGGAAACACTAAGGAAGAAGTAGAGATCCAACGACCAACAGTGGATGTTCAGAACTGATGTAGTTTCACAGTCTTGTGTTTAAGATCTATAAAGAGATTTATGATAAAAATTTTGAAAAAAAATATTAAAAATTGAGGATTGAGTAGTTTATGCATTCAAGTTATCTTAAATTCTTAGAATTATCAAATATATTCTTATAGAAATTATTATTATTAAAATATTAGAATAATTAAAATTATCAAAATCAATATTATTGTTAAAATATTAAATTTACTAAGATTATTATCATTATTATTATTATTACTATTACTATTATCATCATTATTATTATTATTATTATTATTATTATTATTATTATTATTATTATTATTATTTTTATTTTTATTTTTATTTTTATTTTTATTTTTATTTTTATTTTTATTTTTATTTTTATTTTTATTTTTATTATTATTATTATTATTATTATTACTATCATCGCAACTATTTTAATTTCCAGTTAAACTTTGGGTCAATTGAGAGAGAGAGAGAGAGAGAGAGAGAGAGAGAGAGAGAGAGAGAGAGAGAGAATTTTGGACTATGTGATCTATTGAAGCAGATTATAGAATGATTTAATTACATCACAATATTCCAGGAAATAGGATTAATTTTTAATATATATCAGTATCGGAAACTATTAATTCAATATACATAAAAATATTAAAAAGTCAATGACATATTAATAAAGAAACTCCAATTTGAAATGTAACAATGATTTTTTTTCGCCTAATTAACGTTAATCAGCTGATATATTTAACAGCTGGGCGATGCTAGATCAATTTCAATCAATCAATGGAATAGGTGATCATCTATTAAATGGATTAGTAAGCGATTAATGGATTTACAAGAAGGGGATTTCTTTTTTGTTAATCGTGTGGGATTACTTAAGGGGATTTATCTGATATAATCTGTATCAAGACCTGAAATAGCGTATTTGATTCAAAGCTTTGGTATTTTATCATTTCCTCCGTGTCTTCAATAATCTCTCTCTCTCTCTCTCTCTCCTCTCTCTCTCTCTCTCTCTCTCTGTATATATGATGTGTATATTTATATATATATATATATATATATATATTATATACACGTATATATATATATATATATATATAGAGAGAGAGAGAGAGAGAGAGAGAGAGAGTTTA
>NC_090758.1:8191862-8199362 GCF_036898095.1 Palaemon carinicauda
ACTTCTAAGAATATTTTTATTTGATAATTACATTCAATTTCATTGAAATCAAAATTTTGCTAAAATTCCTTCAGAAAAATTCCTTAATTTTGTGTTGGGGTTAAAAATGATGTAGTTAGCAGAGAGAGAGAGAGAGAGAGAGAGAGAGAGAGAGAGAGAGAGAGAGAGAGAGAGAGAGAGAGAGAGAGAGAGAGAGAGAGAGAGAGATATTTTATTAAAATTGAATCATATGCAATTTGGAAGTATAAAATTCCTTTTAAAAAATATTTCATTTTGTCTTGAGGATAAAAATTATGTCGTTTTAGAGAGAGAGAGAGAGAGAGAGTGTTACGGACCAATTCTTAAATACCTCAAAGTTTACTGCCGCCAGATTCCGGCACATAACATATTTAATCTATTGTCCTTGTATCACTTTATACATATATAGCTCAAGCTTTAATAATAAAGATCTTCAGCAGAAACATTAGAGTGGAATAATAAAACATAACAAAACATTTTAAATAATTATTAACAAAAGAAGAACCCATAAACGTATAAAGTTAGTAATGAAAAAAGTTACAAACAATCCAATTGAAAGTTACAATAGTTAATGAAATTCGGTAAGTTACAGTTTCTTAAACGGAGGTGAGGCAAGTATTATGTATTTAATAATACTGATCCAAATGATCAGGGGGACACCCCACGGGAACATCTGCAAGAGGGACATAACACATCGTTGCTACCAACAGTCAACAGGGCTAACTTCCTCATTGAGGCAAATCCTCATCAACTATATCGTCTGGGAACCTATACCGTGCAAGTCCATTGAAGCATTCAGCTTCCACAAAGCGCGCTTTCTAAATAAACTCGCTAGCTTCGTAGCCAACGATGCACGATACCCAGAACGATCACTGAAGTATAGCCATAATCACACTCGCAACGCACAGCTATTCAAACGTCCACTCTCGTCTACTGCAGAGTTCCGTGTCCCGCCTGAAGTACACCTCACGCCTCCAACGTCACCTGCTGTAACAGTAATATCGACATATGATTAGGGAACTATGGTATCTGAAGAATAGGAAATAACCCAAAACAGTAGTTTTAGAAAGAATTATTTCTTACAAACTATTACGGGATCGTAACACCCCCACCCTTAACAAAAAATCACATTGATTTGATTAAAGTGAATGCTAGCAAGCAAAATAATCTTAGTAGCAATATAACCTACAGATTTCTTTCCAAACTTTATCTCCACCAAGAAAAACAAAGTTGCACACAATAATTCCTTTACAATAGTAATGCAAAGTATACAATCTACAGACTAAACAAAACATAGGACACCTTACAAAATTCTCAATAGAAAAGCAAGCAGATTAATTACATATACAAAGCAAACATGCGGGATAACATCATTACATTCTAGACAGGGCATCTGGTATATTGTTATCTTTGCCAGGAATGTGAATAACTTCCAAATTCCGATCAGGAAGCTTAATAATGTAATTCAAATCATTCACTTTGCTTAGAACTTCAAAGGGTCCCAAAAACTTATTCTGTAACGAACCTCTTACACCCTGTGACAAAACCAGTACTTTATCTCCAGGAACAAAGACCCTTTCCTTAGATTTTAAATCATACAAAGACTTCATCTTACTTTGACTCTTCAGTAAATTACTCTTTGCTATTTCCCACATTTCGTAAAGCTTGCCCTTACCATCATTAATTAAATCAGCAATATTCACTTCGCTCGGCCCATTACCTTCCCAAACTTCCCTTAACAAGTCTAATGGACCTCTTACTTTATGCGCAAACACCAAGTTGAATGGAGCAAAATTTGTTGACTCATTTGGTATAGACCGTACTGCAAACAACAAATAAGGAAGATATTCTTCCCACAAACCAACCTTTTCATTGCACATCTTCCGAATCATTGCCTTCAAAGTTTGGTGGAATCTTTCTACAATTCCCTGTGACTCCGGATGGTATGGAGTAGAAGGTTTATGTTCAATTCCAAAATTCTTAAACTGCTGCAGCAATAGTTTAGATAAAAAATTAGTTCCACGATCAGACTGGATGGTTTTAGGAAGACCAAACCTAGAAAAATAATTGATCAAATGTTTTGCAATAACCCTAGCTTTCTGGGACTTAAGAGGGATAGCCTCGGGATATCTGGTTAACCTGTCTATGATAGTTAATACGTACTCAGACCCTACTTTCGAACGAGGTAAGGGACCCACAACATCAATGACTACATGCTCGAAGGGTTCTCCTAAAGAAGGAATGGGAGAAAGGGGAGCCTTAGGAATTACCATATTAGGCTTACCAGAAATTTGGCACTGGTGACACGTCTTACAATATTTCTTGACATCTCTTTTCAGACCTTTCCAATAGAAATTTTTCCTAACCCTATCAAAGGTTTTAGTAATGCCCAAGTGACCAGCAAACAAATCATCATGAGCTTTTCTTAATATACCATTTCTGAATTTAGAAGGTACAACAATTACCCTATGCTTCAACAGATTTCCCTCTCGTTTCCGAATAGGAACAATTACTTTATAGAGAACTTCATTATCCACTTCATAATCTACTCCTTTACCCTCTTTCAACTTAATTTTAATATTTTTAATCTCAATGTCTTCATTTTGAACCCTTACTAAGTCATCTCTATTCCAATTCATTACTTTTTCAGAGCAAATAGATTTATTGCTACTTACGTGATCTAATGAATCTGCATTAAATAAACTCTCCAAATCAGGATGCTCAACTTCAAAGTCGGTACTTTTGCCTGACCTAGTTGTCACAAGCACAGTTTCAGGTTTAGGTACTAACACCTGTGGATTGGCAAAAACTGTCGGATTACAACTTACTTTACCTTGAGCAAGATCATTTGCCAAAACAACATCAACCTCAGGTATGGGGAGAGTATCAACAACCGCAAACTTAGCCTCCCTGGCAACAATGTCTGAAAAAAAATACAGTTCAACTACCGGGCAAGATATCCACTCGTTTCCAACACCTTTAATAAGTTTATGCTCATTCAACCACTTACTGCCCACTGGAATGGCTTTCCGTAGAATTAAAGATTGAGAAGACATTGTATCTCTAAGTACATTGACATTATGACCCTCTTGCCAACTTTCAAGTGTGCTGATTTTACCTTGAGATTTAAACCACTTAAAGTCGTCATCCACTATCTGTTTATTATTAACGAGCATGGCAGAATCCCTTTTAGGACACTTAGTAGCTATATGCCCATTTTTACCACAACAAAAGCAAGTTACCCTGCCCTGGTACTTAGATTTAAAATGCTTTTGGGGAGAAGCAGGACTACTCTTAAATTGATTACCATCATTAGCAGTTACGTTAACCCCTGTAGGCAATTTAACAGTTTCACAAGTATTATATTTACCTTTAGCAGCAGGCTTAGAATAACTATTATGAGTTATCACATACCCATCAGCTAACCGAGCAGCACTCGCTAAATTGTCAATTTTCTTTTCATCTAAGAAAATGCAAAGGTCTTTAGGCAAATTGTGCTTAAAATTTTCCAATAACATTAACTGACACAATTTAGCATACTCACAATTGACATCGCTGGATCTCAACCAATTTTCAAAATGTTTCTCCATTTCACGAGCAAACTCCACGAAAGTTTGATTGGAGGATTTTCGACTGTCACGAAACTTTACTCTGTAGGCTTCAGGAACCATCTCATAAATCCTTAAAACGGCTTCTTTCACTTTAGCATAATCTTTACTATCTTCTAACGACAGAGAAGCCCAAGCCTTTAGGGCCTTCCCGGAGAAAGCCGTCCGAGCCATGAATGCCCACTTATCCTCACTCCAATTGAAATTTGCCGCTACCTTCTCAAAAGCTATGAAAAATTCTACGACGTCACTCTCGTCAAACTTTGGTACGTACTTCAACATACGGGAATCTTCATTACCAGAAATGGGAGATTGGGAACCCCGTCAACCTGGCCAACTCCAACTCATGATCACGTTTCTGCTGTTCATTTTCTAACTGCTTCATACTAAGTTCATGTTCACGCCGCTTCTGTTCATCTTCAAACTCGAGTTTTTTCAAATCAAGTTTCAGTCGAAGCTTCACTACCTCACAGTCTTCGTCGATTTCTTCTTCCAAAAGCTTGAAGTCAACGTCCACTCCATCCGGAACAAGATGCGCTATAATACCTTTCCTTATGTCATCATTAGTACTACTAAGCGTAAAATCCAACTCTAAATAATCCGACACAACCAGCAGTTCCGACTTTTTAATAGTAAACAATTTACTACGCCAATTGTCTCTACTAAGAAAACGAGCGGCATCGTCAGTAGTTTCAATTTCCATGTTTTTATCATTAATTATACAATCCAACCCAATGACACTGCTGAAGATCCCGCTGAGGATGCCAAAAATATGTTTACGGACCAATTCTTAAATACCTCAAAGTTTACTGCCGCCAGATTCCGGCACATAACATATTTAATCTATTGTCCTTGTATCACTTTATACATATATAGCTCAGCTTTAATAATAAAGATCTTCAGCAGAAACATTAGAGTGGAATAATAAAACATAACAAAACATTTTAAATAATTATTAACAAAAGAAGAACCCATAAACGTATAAAGTTAGTAATGAAAAAAGTTACAAACAATCCAATTGAAAGTTACAATAGTTAATGAAATTCGGTAAGTTACAGTTTCTTAAACGGAGGTGAGGCAAGTATTATGTATTTAATAATACTGATCCAAATGATCAGGGGGGACACCCCACGGGAACATCTGCAAGAGGGACATAACACATCGTTGCTACCAACAGTCAACAGGGCTAACTTCCTCATTGAGGCAAATCCTCATCAACTATATCGTCTGGGAACCTATACCGTGCAAGTCCATTGAAGCATTCAGCTTCCACAAAGCGCGCTTTCTAAATAAACTCGCTACCTTCGTAGCCAACGATGCACGATACCCAGAACGATCACTGAAGTATAGCCATAATCACACTCGCAACGCACAGCTATTCAAACGTCCACTCTCGTCTACTGCAGAGTTCCGTGTCCCGCCTGAAGTACACCTCACGCCTCCAACGTCACCTGCTGTAACAGTAATATCGACATATGATTAGGGAACTATGGTATCTGAAGAATAGGAAATAACCCAAAACAGTAGTTTTGGAAAGAATTATTTCTTACAAACTATTACGGGATCGTAACAGAGAGAGAGAGAGAGAGAGAGAGAGAGCGAGAGAGAGAGGGAGAGAGTTTAAAGCATAGATAGGAAAAAGACATTTGCTTGCAGGTCATCTTCGGAAGCACCTATTTGCATGTAAAGAGGGACATGAAATGCATTGCCCACAGTTATTGCATGAAAGGCTTAAGAGTTCAGATGAGTTTAAAAAAGAAATGCATTTTTCTTTGCATAAATTCAATGATATATTTTGATAACTTTTTGGCTAATGCTGGTAAAAAGTAAAATAATAATAATAATAATAATAATAATAATGATAATAATAATAATAATAATAATAATAATAATAATAATAATAATAATAATAATAACTGGTTTAGTAATTAGGTTAATTAGGTACTAAAGAAAATATTCAAGTAAATATACTATCCTCTCTCTCTCTCTCTCTCTCTCTCTCTCTCTCTCTCTCTCTCTCCTCTCTCTCTCTCTCTCTCTCTCTCTCTTTTCTTCTTCCCTGGCCTGACATACCTTCTTGAAAATTAGACATAAAGGAAAAAGAGGGAATTCTGAAACAAAGACAAAGATATCTTGAAAAGGATTTATAGTAATCTGTATTTTGTTTAAAAATATCATCATAAAAAGAGAGAGAGAGAGAGAGAGAGAGAGAGAGAGAGAAGAGAGAGAGAGAGAGAGAGAGAGAGAGAGAGAGAGATTTTCTTACAATAAATATGACCTTCAGGAAGATTTCATAATAATAATAATAATATATAATAATAATAATAATAATAATAATCTTAACCTTGTTACAATACGGACACCATAGCTTGACATGAGAGAGAGAGAGAGAGAGAGAGAGAGAGAGAGAGAGAGAGAGAGAGAGAGAGAGAGAGAGGAGAGAGGGAGAGAATAATAATTATCATAAAAATAACCGTACAATTTACACTAAACATCATTACAAAATCACAATTTGAAGGGGAATTATGGATACCATAGCTTGACTTGTGTGCTAGAGAGAGAGAGAGAGAGAGAGAGAGAGAGAGAGAGAGAGAGAGAGAGAGAGAGAGAGAGAGAGAGAGAGAAATATTGGATTACAATAAATCAAATAATTTCATGTGAATAATCACACCTTCAGTTGAAAATAAGGAGAAAATATATCTGTACTTGACAAAAATCTTCAGTTTATTGAATAATAACACCGGTATTAGATATTTTCAGTAATGCGAGGAGATACTTTTGTAAGGGAACTTCTGAAGTCATTTTCTGGGTTCAGTCTCTTTCGCGCTTTGCTTCAGGTGGTGAAAATACCTGAAGAGCCAGCCTCACACATGTAACTTGAACCTAATGGTAAAAGCATCTCAACTGATTCTAAACTCGTCAGAGAGAACTCTTTGTTATAGCTAATCCAAAATGAAAATAATTTCATGGGGTTAAATTCCTCTTGTATGGGGTTGCTTGATTTTATTTCAAGTATTTTTTTCTTGCTTCATCTGGCAGATGTTCTGTGTTACATGTGAATGGATTCGGAATCCAAGCATTGTTGAGTGGGTTAATTTCACAGAAATATTCTTCCATCCTCAGACGCAGGCTATTTAAATGCGCACTCATTATTCGCTCCATATCACTCGAGTGTAGAGAATCTTTTTATCTTCCAGAAACACTCCTAACTTAGGAAATGCAGCTATTCTGTCAGTTTTTAATTTTTAGTCCCAAAAAATCCATTTTGCTACGAAATGCTTGTACTTTTTCATTCAATCAGATAACATTTTCCTCTGGTCCTTGCAGTGATGTGTTCAGGGCATTTATATGCAAAAATGTGTCCACTAAATAGCACAGAATGGAAATCCATTTTGGATCTGTGTTCCCCTGCTGAATTGTTCTCCTCATCGTCCAAATACAGTTTAATCTTAGTTTTGAGCTGAAATACTCGTTCGAGAACATTTCATTGGGATAGACATCATACAACAGACAGTGATGTTTAGATTTAATGACCCCACACAAAGAACTAAACAGTCTTGAGTTTAAAGCCCTTGACATAATGTAATAAACTATTTTCATGACAGCACCCATCACATCCTCCAAATCAGGTCGCTGAGACTTTACTGCCAGTACCTGACGATATATGATACAGTGTGTTGCAAGATTCAAAGGATTTCCATTTTTGTATACGTAAAAAAACCCTAAGTTAACACATGGTATGGATGGCACATCATCTGTTGTTACTCCAATGCAGTGTTTCCAATCTAGTTGTATATTTGGTTCATCAAAAATGCATGAAATTTTCTGAATACATCCACACCCTTTGCAGTTGTTTGAAGTGGACTACACTGTC
>NC_090758.1:8204362-8206862 GCF_036898095.1 Palaemon carinicauda
GTTTTATTAATCTAAGTTCGTTTGAAGAAAAACTTATATGTTGTTGTTTTGCTGTCATGGTTACGTTTCTGTCTCTCTCTCTCTCTCTCTCTCTCTCTCTCTCTCTCTCTCTCTCTCTCTCTCTCTCCTCTCTCTCTCTCTCTCTCTCTCTCTCTCATTTTCTGTCTATATATGTTGTTAGAATCAGAGTGGGAGATAATCTGCTAGAAAAGGAAATTATTATTATTATTATTTTTATTATTATTATTATGAGCAAAACTACTGTTAAATTTAAGATGTTCGACACTGTTTGCTTTAAAATATAATATAAAATATGCAAGAGTGAGTAACAGAATTTAATCATTAATATTTAAATAAATATCATTAATTTTCATCATATAGATTTTATGAACTAATGTGACAATATCTATCTATCGATATATCTATCTATCTATCTATCTATCTATCTATAAATAATTATATATAATGTATATATATATACATACATACATATACCAAGGCACTTCCCCCAATTTTGGGGGGTAGCCGACATCAACAAAAGAAACAAAACAAAAAGGGGACCTCTACTCTCTACGTTCCTCCAGCCTAAACAGGGACTCAACCGAGTTCAGCTGGTACTGCTAGGGTGCCACAGCCCACCCTCCCACATTTCCACCACAGATGAAGCTTCATAATGCTGAATCCCCTACTGCTGCTACATCCGCGGTCATCTAAGGCATCGGAGGCAGCAGCAGGGCCTACCGGAACTGCGTCACAATCACTCGCCATTCATTTCTATTTCTAGCACGCTCTCTTGCCTCTCTCACATCTATCCTCCTATCACCCAGAGCTTTCTTCACTCCATCCATCCACCCAAACCTTGGCCTTCCTTTTGTACTTCTCCCATCAACTCTTGCATTCATCACCTTCTTTAGCAGACAGCCTTTTTCCATTCTCTCAACATGGCCAAACCACCTCAACACATTCATATCCACTCTAGCTGCTAACTCATTTCTTACACCCGTTCTCACTCTCACCACTTCGTTCCTAACCCTATCTACTCGAGATACACCAGCCATACTCCTTAGACACTTCATCTCAAACACATTCAATTTCTGTCTCTCCGTCACTTTCATTCCCCACAACTCCGATCCATACATCACAGTTGGTACAATCACTTTCTTATATAGAACTCTTTTTACATTCATGCTCAACCCTCTATTTTTTACTACTCCCTTAACTGCCCCCAACACTTTGCAACCTTCATGCATTCTCTGACGTACATCTGCTTCCACTCCACCATTTGCTGCAACTACAGACCAGACCCCAAGTACTTGAACTGATCCATTTCCTCAAGTAACTCTCCATTCAACATGACATTCAACCTTGCACCACCTTCTCTTCTCGTACATCTCATAACCTTACTCTTACCCACATTAACTCTCAACTTCCTTCTCTCACACAGTCTTCAAAATTCTGTCACTAATCGGCCAAGCTTCTCTTCTGTGTCTGCAACCAGTACAGTATCATCCGCAAACAACACCGGATTTACCTCCCATTCATGGTCATTCTCGTCTACCAGTTTTAATCCTCGTCCAAGCACTCGAGCATTCACCTCTCTCACCACTCCATCAACATACAAGTTAAACAACCACGGTGACATCACACATCCGTGTCTCAGCCCCACTCTCACCCGAAACCAATCACTCACTTCATTTCCTATCCTAACACATGCTTTACTACCTTTGTAGAAACTTTTCATTGCTTGCAACAACTTTCCACCATCTCCATATAACCTCATCACATTCCACATTGCTTCCCTATCAACTCTATCATACGCTTTCTCCAGATCCATAAACGCAACGTACACCTCCTTACCTTTTGCTAAATATTTCTCGCATATCTGCCTTACTGTAAAAATCTGATTCATACAACCCCTACCTCTTCTAAAACCACCCTGTATTTCTAAGATTGCATTCTCTGTTTTATCCTTGATCCTATTAATGATTACTCTACCATACACTTTTCCAACTACGCTTAACAAACTAATACCTCTTGAATTACAACACTCATGCACATATCCCTTACCCTTATATAGTGGTACAATACATGCACAAACCTAATCTACTGGTACCATTGATAACACAAAACACATACTAAATATCTCACCAACCATTCAAGTACAGTCTCACCCCCTTCCTTCAACATCTCAGCTCTCACACCATCCATACCAGACGCTTTTCCTACTCTCGTTTCATCTAGTGCTCTCCTCACTTCATCTATTGTAATCTCTCTCTCATTCTCATCTCCCATCACCGGCACCTCAACACCTGCAACAGCAATTATATCTGCCTCCCTATTATCCTCAACATTCAGTAAACTTTCAAAATATTCCGCCCATCTTTTCCTTGCCTCCTCTCCTTTTAATAATCTCCCATTTTCATCTTTCACTGTCTCTTCATTTATTGAGCCGGCCTTCCATACTCTCTTCACTTCTTTCCAAAATTTCTTATTCTCTTCA
>NC_090758.1:8216862-8224362 GCF_036898095.1 Palaemon carinicauda
AATCAGGCAGTTGAATCGGTGGAACTTCAGAAGTTCAAACATGTTGAAATTTTTTTTCCATTTCATAGTTTGTATTATAGATGAACTCTTTAATCTCATTACTGATCCTAACACATTCAGCTTTTAATTAATTTTCTTTTTTATTTCATTGGTTACTTCATTATTCCATTTTGACACGGAGCTGTTTTCCCTTTTGGAATTCTTAGGATTTTAGTATCTTGCTTTTCCACCTAGGGTTATAGCTTGGCTAATAATAATAATAATAATAATAATAATAATAATAATAATAATAATAATAATAATAATAATAATAATAATCTATTGATTCGAATAGGAAACCTGTCAAACTTTTCTCTCTAAAAATTTAGCAACTATGTAAACTTCATCCTCCACGTTGAGCTTTATGAAGCAGTAATTATTTCACCCCTAATTAAAAAAACTTTTATTTGCTTTTAATTTCTAGAAGGGCATATCTCTCTCTCTCTCTCTCTCTCTCCTCTCTCTCTCTCTCTCTCTCTCTCTCTCTCTCTCTCTTGCAACTGGTTTGTTTACAATACAAACGTTTCAGGCGATATTCCCCAAATGTATTGTTCTCTGAGATTACCTTCTGATGAGTCACTGTGAACAATGTCACCTAAGGTCTCATTCCGATTGTCCCCAGAGAATAGCTGTGATTAGAAAGAGAAGCTAATCTGGTTTAACATTCCCCTGGACATCTTGCTTCAAATAAGCGGATTCTTTTCCGTACGGAAATATATCCACTCGTCAGGAGGCATAGTTTCACTACAGACAATTTCTCCCACGCAGCCACGTTCTTTGTATAAGCCGCTGCTCGGAAAATTTTCCGAGCGGGTAGCGTGTGAAGAGCTGAATTGATCTTCATCGATTTTTATTCCGCGCGCTTTTGTATTCAATCCGCTCATGGGAATCCAGCATATCTCTCTCTCTCTCTCTCTCTCTCTCTCTCTCTCTCTCTCTCTCTCTCTGAGGGGAAAAAAACCGTTTAATTCATATCTGCCAGAAAGTATGTTCATCTATTACAACAAAGGCCATTAATATTTCCTGTAAGCGATGTCATTTATTATACCCGGCAGTTAATTTTCCACAAATTTCTTTATAAACTTTTTATTTGTTTTTCAATCAAGAGTTACCAGAAGATCACATAGAAGATATTATGCCATTTCTCAAAGTCTCCAGCTAGATTAATCTTTCGTCTTGCAGGGATCAGGTACCAAAATCTCAGTCCCTAAATCTCGTGGTTCCGGGTGCTTAATATTAGTTACCCGAGTACTACAATTACTGGAGATTGATGGTGTTCTACCTGGGGGAATTGGCTCTGTTTCTACAGTTCAGGCAAAAGTATATTTAACTGGCAAAGATTTACTTATTTTATTTCCCAGCGAGGTTTTTAAAATACTCATGATATATAATACAGAGCAAGTTTCTGGCTCTATATATATATTTATAGATATGAATAGATTTATATATATTTTTTCCGGTCACGCTTAGCGTCATTACCCGACGTATAACTACTTTATTGCCCTTCTTCACTAGGGTGTTTGGGAAAGGGAGTCGTCATACACTCAAAAACCACAACTTCCGCGTTATAATGAGGAAAGGTGGGGTTGAATCTATGTGTGTGTCCCATGTGTGGGCCATATTATTATTATTATTATTATTATTACTTACTAAGCTACAACCCTAGTTGGAAAAGCAGTATGCTATAAGCCCAGGGGCTCCAACAGGGAAAATAGCTCAGTGCGGAAAGGAAAAAAGGAAAATAAAATATTCTAAGAAGAGTAACAACAATAAATATCTCCTATATAAACTATAAAAACTTAACAAAACAAGAGGAAGAGAAATAAGATAGGAGAGTGTGCTCGAGTGTACCCTCAAGCAAGAGAACTCTAACCCAAGACAGTGAAAGGCCATGGTACAGAGGCTAAGGCATTACCCAAGACTAGAGAACAGTGGTTTGATTTTGGAGTGTCCTTCTCCTAGAAGAGCTGCTTACCATAGCTAAAGAGTCTCTTCTACCCTTACCAAGAGGAAAGTGGCACTGAACAATTACAGTGCAGTAACCCCTTGGGTGATGAAGAATTGTTTGGTAATCTGTGTTGTCAGGTGTATGAGGATAGAGGAGAATATGTAAAGAATATGCCAGACTATTCAATGTGTATGTAGGCAAAGGGAAAATGAACCGTAACCAGAGAGGAGGATCCAATGTAGTACTGTCTGGCCAGTCAAAAGACCCCATAACTCTCTAGCGGTAGTATTTAACCATCAGCTTTGATGGGTCGTGTAACTGGCGTACAATATATATATATATATATATATATATATATATATATATATATATATATATATATATATATATATATATATATATATATATATATATATATATATATATATATATATATATATATATATATATATATACATACATATATATGTATATATACACATACATATATATGTATATATATACATACATATATATATATATATATATATATATATATATATATATATATATATATATATATATATATATATATATATATATATTCTACTAAATCATTTCGAGTGTTCCAGGCATCATGAGAAGAAGGTAATTTCTCGCAAATCAGGTCAATGCAATTTTAGGAGAGAGAGAGAGAGAGAGAGAGGAGAGAGAGAGAGATGAGAGAGAGAGAGAGAGAGAGAGAGAGAGAGAGAGAGGGGCGTTGATCTAGTGCTTACATTGGACGTAGTGGTTAAATGATAGTGTACTGGAAAATAACCCTCTCTCTCTCTCTCTCTCTCTCTCTCTCTCTCTCTCTCTCTCTCTCTCTCTCTCTCTCTCTCTCTCTCAGAGGCTGTCCAGAACCCTTTGATTACCTGAGGAAAATTACCAACTGGATTTCCTCGTATGTTGTTGACACTAATATGCAGAAGCAGGTGTGACTGATGTCCAAGCAATGACCTTTTGATTTACAGTTGAATCTGCCCTATAGTGAAGGAGGAATATTTCTAGAAAGAGACTCACTATTAATGTTAATGTTAATGTTAATGTTAATGTTAACGTTAATATTAATGTTAATGTTAATGTTAATATTAATGTTAATGTTATTGTTAATATCTCAAGATATTCTGTCTCTTTAGTTTATAAATCTGAATGCTAATGTATGTCAGTGCAAGAGAGAGAGAGAGAGAGAGAGAGAGAGAGAGAGAGAGAGAGTTTTATAAACGAGTTTTTCAATAGAGGGATGTTGTAAAGAAAGGGGAAACATACGAGAGAGAGAGAGAGAGAGAGAGAGAGAGAGAGAGAGAGAGAGAGGAGAGGAGAGAGAGAGGAGAGAGAGAGAGAGAGAGAGGAGAGAGAGAGAGAGAGAAATATTACTTGCTAATATTACGAACAGTTAGATAAATATATCTATTATCTTATTCACCAATTATCCGCTACTACGAATGTAAGCACTAGAGAAAACTCTCCTCTCTCTCTCATCTCTCTCTCTCTCTCTCTCTCTCCTCCTCTCCTCTCTCCTCTCTCTCTCTCTCTCTCTCCATTGCCGGAACCAAACACAGATTCCATTTCCAAATTGCACTGACTTAATTCGTGAGAAATTACCTATTCCTGATGATACCCGGAACACTGTAAGCAATTACCCCCCCTTCGCACACGACAAGGCCAGGTGGAGAAGATCTGAGAACAGCAACAATGTATTTGACATTTGATTAATAATGAGGATTTATTGCGGGAAATTCTAAACGTGTTGGGTAATAGGACGAACACTGGAGTCCTAATGAGGTCGAATTGGATTGTGTGACCCATTTTCTGATCTCTCTCTCTCTCTCTCTCTCATCTCCTCTCTCTCTCTCTCTCTCTCTCTCTCTCTCTCGTTGAAGACAAGCATAAGAGAAATAGAGATGGACAGATGGAGATTAATAGTATATTAGTCTTACTTATATTCATTTTCCGTCCACCATTTTTGTTTTGTAGATTCGAATTTCCTTACTCCCCGTGATTCACTGAACAGAACTATGTCATCTCTCTCTCTCTCTCTCTCTCTCTCTCTCTCTCTCTCTCTGCTATCTGGGGGAGGAGAGAGAGAGAGAGAGAAAGATAGAGAGAGAGAGAGAGAGAGAGAGAGAGAGAGGAGAGAGAGGAGAGGAGAGAGAGAGAGAGAGAGAGAGAGAGTTCTTTTATCTATTTAGATGAAATTTCTAATACGAGAAATATTATCTTGTGTTTATTTTTTCCATGAAAATATTATTAGGTATTTTACGCATATAAAAACAATAATTATCTTAAACAAATTCATTATATTTAAAAAGAAATGGAAAACCTTCACTCAGTCTTCAAACCTTTCTCATAGCACTAACTCTTAGATGCTATTGGCTGGGACCGAATAAATTTTTCAGCCAATCAGAATCCAGTATTCATCTCCAGGCTTACGTTCCGTTTTATTGTCGAATTAGAATTTCTTTATTTTATCACTGGAAATACTTTGCCTGAAATCATCAAATTTAACAATATTCTAATAAATTTCATTTCAAAATAATATTTTATAAAATAATTATTGAATATTTATTAGCGAGGTGTGGATACATCATTGAAATTATGTAATTCATAGAAAAAAAAGTCTTATCAATATATATATGAAATCCCTTTTAGATGTATAAAATTAGGACAAATGATATTAAGATATAAATTATTATTATTATTATTATTATTATTATTATTATTATTATTATTATTATTATTATTATTATTATTATTATTATTATTATTATTATTTTAGGTAATACATATTTCATTCATACAACAGACATGATTATATATTGAAATATGTAAAATATCAAATCCTCAATGTAATAATTACTTCGAGAGAGAGAGAGAGGGAGAGAGAGAGAGAGAGAGAGAGAGAGAGAGAGAGAGAGGAGAGAAAGAATTTGAATTCTTTTATTAGAAGTGAAAGTGTTTTTTTCTATTAAGGTTATCATTAAGTACGACGATTTTTTTCTACATGTACGATACCTGTTACACTTTCTGAATGATAATGTCATCTGAGAAAAATATATTATCTTCATAATTGGCTAATTTGGTTTCCTACAATTTTTTTATTCAGTGAATAATTTAACAATGATAAAGTCAAAACTTCTCAGTTGAAATGAACAATAAAATTCACGATTTAATTAACTTTCCTCTTGTTATCAAAGTTTAGATGTTGACACAAGTCGCCTACAGAAAAAAAGTTCTTTTTAATTGAATTTCAAGTTTCTGAATACATGAACAAAGATCTATAGAATATGTGGGAATAAATAGAGGAATTCTTATACTATCATAAAGGAAGATAATTAGGAAGGGTAAACAGAATTAAAGTTCATAAGGATTGAAATCAAGGAAAAATATATAAGAAATTAACCCTTATGACAATAGCTCAAAGGGGTTTAATGATAAGGCTATTCATGTTAAAAAAATGAGAATAAAATAATTAATATGAATAAAGATAGTCCTAAATAAGAGAGAGAGAGAGAGAGAGAGAGAGAGAGAGAGAGGAGAGAGAGAGAGATGAGAGAGAGAGAGAGGAGAGAGCCTTACCTTATTGCCTTATTTTTTGTTTGGGTTCCCCCAGGTCCCTCAGTGTGAGGCACCTCGTATATCCACCAGAGAGTTGCTAATACATCTTCCAGTGTATTTTGCATCTTCCAGTCTTGGATGGTCTGGGATGCATCTTAGGTATTTATCGAGCTGATTTTTAAACGCATCTACGCTCACTCCTGATATGTTTCTTAGATGAGCTGGCAGCACATTAAATAATCGCTGCATTATCGATGCTGGTGCGTAGTGGATTAATGTCCTGTGCGCCTTTCTCAGTTTACCTGGAATGCTTTTTGGTACTATTAATCTACCTCGGCTTGCTCTTTCTGATACTTTGAGCTCCATGATGTTTTCAGCAATTCCTTCTATTTGCTTCCATGCTTGTATTATCATGTAGCGTTCTCTTCTCCTTTCTAGACTGTATAGTTTTAAAAATTGCAGTCTTCCCAGTAATCAAGGTCCTTAACTTCTTCTATTCTAGCAGTATAGGACCTTTGTACACTCTCTATTTGCGCAATATCCTTTTGGTAGTGTGGGTACCATATCACATTGCAGTACTCGAGTGTACTACGCACATAAGTTTTGTAAAGCATATAATCATGTGTTCAGCTTTTCTTGTTTTAAAGTGTCTGAATAACATCCCCATTTTTGCTTTACATTTAGCCAACAGTGTTGCTATTTGGTCGTTGCATAACATATTCCTATTTAAAATTACACCAAGGTCTTTAATTGCTTCCTTGTTTGTGATTGTCTCATTATTAGGTCCCTTGTATGCATACACCATTCCTTCTCTGTTTCCATAATTTATTGATTCGAATTTATCGGAGTTAAATACCATCCTATTTATCTCCGCCCATTCATATATTTTGTTTAGATCTCTTTGTAGTGAGTTCCTATCTTCATCACAAGTAATTTCTCTACTTATTCTTGTGTCATCGGCGAAACTTCTCACTACGGAGTTTTCAACATCACAGTCTATGTCTGAGATCATAATAACAAATAGCAGTGCAGCTAATACCGTACCTTGGGGCACACCGGATATTACCTGGGCTTCATCTGATTTCTCGTCATTTGCAACCACTATCTGTTTTCTGTTTTGCAGGAATTCTTTTACCCATTTTCCTATCTTTCCCACAATATTATGCTTTCTCATTTTTTTCTCCAATATGTTATGGTCTACCTTGTCAAAGGCTTTTGCAAAATCTAGATAGATCACATCTGTGTCTTTTTCATTTATCATATTATTGTATATGTTTTCATAGTGAGCTATCAGTTGGGTCTGTGTACTTTTTCCAGGTACGAAACCGTGTTGACCCATATTAAACAAATTATTTTTGACCAAATGGTTCATTATTTTCTTTTTTATTACCCTCTCATACACTTTCATAATATGTGATGTTAGACTAACAGGTCTATAATTGCTTGCCTCTAGTCTTGATCCACTTTTGAAGATAGGGGTTATATAAGCTAATTTATGTTTAACATATATCTCGCTCATATCTATACTCTGTCTTAGCAGTATTGCAAGTGGCTTCGCGATAGTGTTTGCAGTTTTTTTTAACAAAATCACTGGAACTCCATCTGGTCCGGCTGCCGATCCATTTTTAATTTCGTTTATAGCCGTGACAATATCTGCTTCATTAATATCTATATCCGTTAGATATTCAACATTTTCTTCTCTCATTTCTGTTTCATTACTCTCATTCGCAGTTCTTGGCGTGAACTCACTCTTATATTTTTCTGCTAATATGTTGCATATTTCCTTTTTTTCATTCGTTAGCCGTCCTTCAATTCTTAGAGGGCCTATTTCTATTCTCCTTTTATTCATCTTTTTTGCATAGGAGTAAAGTACTTTGGGGTTTCTTTTTATATTTTGAAGTGTCCTTCCTTCTAAGTCCCTTTTTTCATTTTCT
>NC_090758.1:8240138-8252638 GCF_036898095.1 Palaemon carinicauda
TCTCTCTCTATCTCTCTCTGTCTCTCTCTCTCTCTCTCTGTCTCTGTCTGTCTGTCTCTCTCTCTCTCTCTCTCTCTCTCTCTCTCTCTCTGTATATCTATATATCTATCTATCTATCTATCTATCTATCTATATATATATATATATATATATATATATATATATATATATATATATATATATATATATATATATATATATATATATATATATATATATATACATATATATATAAAGTAATCAAACATGAATCATTTAACGATCATAAAAAAATAGACAGATCAAAAAAGCTTCTATAATTGATCTAACATTTGATTAAGTTAATTATCATCTTCAATTTTATACAACATATTAAATACAGTGACCTCATTATACATTCTATTCATCAACCTGACCTTTGAGATAAAAGACTTGATCTCTTATGGAGGGGGAATACAGATGTGAATTATATATAGATGTATTTCATATGCAATTAGGTAATTGTTTATGAATATATATATATATATATATATATATATATATATATATATATATATATATATATATACATATATATATATACTGCATATATATATATATATATATATATATATATATATATACTGCATATATATATATATATATATATATATATATATACTGCATATATATATATATATATATATATATATATATATATATATATATATATATATATATATATGTATATATATATATATATATATATATATATATATATATATATTTATATATTTATATATTTATATATTTATATATTTATATATTTATATATATATATATATATATATATATATATATATATATATATATATATATATATATATATATATATTCAAATAACACACACACACATATACATATATATATATATATATATATATATATATATATATATATATATTCAAATAACACACACACATATACATATATATATATATATATATATATATATATATATATATATATATATATATATATATATATATATATATATATATATATATATATTAATACATTAAAGTATGGATTCTCTTAGTGGCCTTGGGATCAGAGCCCCAGGCAAAATAACTGAAAGGCTATATATGTATAAATGTAATAGTCAGATATTACATGTTTAAAACACATGACGTAATACGTCAGTGTGGAAGAAGAAGCTAGCGTGAGATTTGCTCTAGTCAGACAAGATCATAACAGGATGCGTTTTGCAGGTCTCAGCAATGTAACATTTTTATGAAGCATAAACACAAGTACATGCCGTGTGAAAGAGTTGTGTCGCCACCGGATGCAGGTGTCTTCCTAGACTAATGTAAAGTTTACATATTGTGTTTAAATGCTGAGATAACTAATTATATGATATCTGTGATATCGATATTTTAGCCAGTTCTTATCTATACTTTACCTGGAATGGTCATCCAACCAAACCAGCTATACTCCTGTAATGGAGATGTTAACACTGTTGTTTTTGAAGAATAAATCATTTTAAAGTTAACTGGATTGACTTTACTTCAAGACTCAACATCCCAAACAACACATACTCAATTTGTGTTAATAACAGTAGAACACTAATAAATGGTGGCAGCGATAAAACTCTTAGAATCAGAGATAGATCTTCAAGAAATCAACAATAAAACTCTAAAACCAGAGAAAGATCTTCAAGAAATCAACAGTAATGAATCTACAATTTTGACTAAGTATCATAGTCCATCGAAGAAGCAAACATTTAATGAATGTTATACATACAAAGTGAGGAACTGGATCTTCAATCAACATCCTATGAAACCCAAGGACTGACGTTCAACGCTTGCAAAACATATCCAGGAAGCACCACATTCAACGGAAATCGGACCGAAACATTCACTCAAACATCAAGAGAGAGAGGAAATCGGATGGAATACATTCACCCAAACATCAAGAGAGAGAGAGGATATGACGACATCACACAAAACCATATAAAGCTAAGTACAATTTTCTTATTCATTTCAGTATTGAGCAGTGAAGTGTAGTTATCACGAGTCGTTAGTCGATTATTACTAGGGTGAGTGGTTTGCTAATCTTCTATTTTCATTTCATTAAAGGAAACTGTGTTCAACTCCGAATTCTCATCTAGAATTTTTTTCTCTCTTTGTGCTAATTCCGTTTTCTTTCAGAAATTCTCGGGAAATATCTTTGTGTTCCATTTTCTTTCAGAAATTCTCGGGAAATATCTGTGTGTTCAGTTTTCTTTCAGAAATTCTCGGCAAATGTCTTGGGATTAGTAGCATTGTTTTGGGGAATGTTGTTATAATCTTTATCATTGAGTGCTTATGCATTTACGCAGTGGACGTCTGTATTCATACAGATATTTTGATAGAATTGCAAAGGGTCGAAGAGATAGGAAAAGAAATACCGTAATCATGACGCCCCCTGTGAGCCCCACCCCTGGACCTAGTGGCGTAGGACGGATTAATCCTCTCCCGATTGTGACGCTTGTAAATGCCAGGTCTGCAATCCTTCCTTTTCAGGGTCGGGTTAATGGGTTCTTGCCTCAAAATGTGGAGTCATGGATTTCATCCATCGATGCCCATTTAAATGCCAAACAAATCGTAGACCCTTTTGTACAATTACAAGAAGCTAAAAGTTTTATAGATTTTTCCAAGGGGGATGCGAGTGCGTATTTAAGAGGTGTTTCATTTCAAGAAGCAGTTACCTGGGATGATTTCAAAGTTAGGTTACGCGCGGTCTATGGGGGTGAAGAAGCCTTAGATGTAGTATTAACGTTAAGAAATACACTTAATCAAGCCACTATGACTCGGCTTAATGTTATTGAGAGAACAGCTCTTATAGCTGATAGGCTTAATGAATATCAAGATATTTTAGGTAATTCCACTTGGGTTACTAGAGATAACATCTCCGTGAAAGATTTTTTACGATTAATGTATTTAACTTGCATGACACTTATGTTGCCTGAAGCTTTAGTGCGGTGTTTTGATAAAAAGTTAACGCCTGCAAGTACGGAATTGGATGTATATAAACAGATAAAGAAACACATGTCTAAGTGTCCTGACCTTGATCCTGTGTTAACCCATATATGCCCATTGATGCGTTTGCGCAACACTAAAGTTGTGGTTGCAAGTTTCAACTTGCCCGCCATAGGCTTACCAGTTCTATCTCTCTGTTGTCATCAGTTATTAGAGAGAGAATTTAACAGACAGATGTACAGTGAACTGCTGAAACAAACTGTATAACAAGTGCAGTAGAGTTACGCGCGGTCTATGGGGGTGAAGAAGCCTTAGATGTAGTATTAACGTTAAGAAATACACTTAATCAAGCCACTATGACTCGGCTTAATGTTATTGAGAGAACAGCTCTTATAGCTGATAGGCTTAATGAATATCAAGATATTTTAGGTAATTCCACTTGGGTTACTAGAGATAACATCTCCGTGAAAGATTTTTTACGATTAATGTATTTAACTTGCATGACACTTATGTTGCCTGAAGCTTTAGTGCGGTGTTTTGATAAAAAGTTAACGCCTGCAAGTACGGAATTGGATGTATATAAACAGATAAAGAAACACATGTCTAAGTGTCCTGACCTTGATCCTGTGTTAACCCATATATGCCCATTGATGCGTTTGCGCAACACTAAAGTTGTGGTTGCAAGTTTCAACTTGCCCGCCATAGGCTTACCAGTTCTATCTCTCTGTTGTCATCAGTTATTAGAGAGAGAGTTTAACAGACAGATGTACAGTGAACTGCTGAAACAAACTGTATAACAAGTGCAGTAGAGTTACGCGCGGTCTATGGGGGTGAAGAAGCCTTAGATGTAGTATTAACGTTAAGAAATACACTTAATCAAGCCACTATGACTCGGCTTAATGTTATTGAGAGAACAGCTCTTATAGCTGATAGGCTTAATGAATATCAAGATATTTTAGGTAATTCCACTTGGGTTACTAGAGATAACATCTCCGTGAAAGATTTTTTACGATTAATGTATTTAACTTGCATGACACTTATGTTGCCTGAAGCTTTAGTGCGGTGTTTTGATAAAAAGTTAACGCCTGCAAGTACGGAATTGGATGTATATAAACAGATAAAGAAACACATGTCTAAGTGTCCTGACCTTGATCCTGTGTTAACCCATATATGCCCATTGATGCGTTTGCGCAACACTAAAGTTGTGGTTGCAAGTTTCAACTTGCCCGCCATAGGCTTACCAGTTCTATCTCTCTGTTGTCATCAGTTATTAGAGAGAGAGTTAAACAGACAGATGTACAGTGAACTGCTGAAACAAACTGTATAACAAGTGCAGTAGAGTGATTTAAAATTCAGTGTAATTTTTGTCTACCATGTCTTCGAGAAATAATGGGTATATATGAGAAATGCAACCTACTTATAGATAAATAAGATTATACCCATATTAACAGATTGTTCCTTTATTAGCGCATTTCTGAAATTTGTGTTTTAGCATGTATTCTGATGCTCAAAATGGGTTCCGGAAATTTAACTTTTATTGTGATGCGTTCACGCAACACTGGGCATCTCATATCTCAATGATATTCAATATTCCACATATATTTTCCCCATTATATTACGTTTAAAATAGTTTTATTTTCATGTTTGCCTAAGGATCACCATGAATATACATACACATACATACGCACACACACACACACATTCTAAATGTAAACTATCTTTCCTATGGTAAAGTCTTTGGGTCATCCAATATATCTATAAATGAGTCCATGATTACATACTTTGGAAGACACCAACAAATCAGTTCATCCGTGGAAAGCCCATACGATGGGGTTATAAAGCATGGGCAGCTTGCGCTCCTTTGGGTTATGCCTTTGCTCTTGACCTTTACCAAGGAAAATACGAAGAAAATAATCCAAATGTGTATGCAAGTGAATATGGTTTAGGAGGAAAAGTTGTTCTAAACATTCTTGACGCATTTCAAGTTGAATATCCGTGAATAAGATTTTCTCTTTATTTCGATAACTTCTTCACCTCAATAAAACTCCTAGAAGAGATCAAAAGAAGAGGTCATGGTGCCACAGGTACCCTAAGAGTCAACAGAGTTGAAAAATGTCCACTGACTATCAACAAGACGTTTGAAAAGTTGCCAAGAGGTAGTGATGAGCACTTCTTAGATAGAGATTCTCAAATTCTAGTTGTCAGGCGGAATGATAATGAAGTAGTCAGCATTGGTTCCAATGAGCATGGAACGTTTCCCATGAAAAAAGTTGAGCAATACTCGGCAAGGGAAAAAAAGAAAGTATTTATAGGTTGCCCTCGTTTGATTGACATACAGAACCAGAACATGGGTGGTGTTGACAGAACAGATGAAAATATTTGTCATTATCGCATTGCAATTAGAGGTAAAAAATGGTATTTTCTCATCTTTTTTTTCTAATCAATGTCTCAATGAACAACGCCTGGCTTTTTGCTCGGAAAGGTGGGTATGATGATGATTTGCTTATATTTACTAGAGCAGTTGTTCAATGTTGGTTGAAAAAGTTTGGAGAACCACCAAAAATCCCTGGAAAACTAAGGTCACTATGCATGAGCACCCTGAATACCGAGAAACATTTTGATAATATAAGCCATGGCATAATTGAAAGGGATCCTAAATGTAGAAGGTGCAAACACTGTCATAGCAAAACAATTTTTATTTGCAGAAAGTGTGATGCTCCATTGCATTTGAAATGTTCTGTTGCATATCATACCCAATAAGAATAGGCTTGTTTGTTTCTTTCTTTGTTGATGAAAATTTACATTGCTGAAGGAAGAATGTTTCCTTTTTTATTCTGTTGAATTGAATTGTCATTTATTTTGCTTTAAATTTTGTATTCAAATACTATACATGTAATTCACAATAAATGAATATTTTATGTTTCCTTGAAATATAAATGAAATCTACCCCAACATCTTTGAAAGCAATCCTAAATGTGTATTTTCTCCTTGTAATTTATTGAAAATTACATCAATTTCTTTTTAAAAATTACATATAAAATAAGAAAAAAAATCTTTTAGGCTTAAAATGCCCAGTGTTGCGTATACGCAACATTGGATAGGCATGATGTGCCTAGTGATGCGTTTGCGCAACAGTAATTTTTTTGCAATAAATTGAAGAATACTTGAGAAAACTTCCTCAAATATTGATATATGGCATAGATACATCATAACCTATAACATATCTGAAAATCTTTTAATTTCAAGAACCTTCATCTTTTCTGGGCATATAAGAGTTAACTCAAGTTTTTGCAAAGAATGAAACAAAGCCACAACAAGTAAATGTTGTTAATAATAGTCAAGTTGCGGGAATGACGTGTTATAATTGCAAACGTCAAGGGCACTTGATCGCAGACTGCAGAACGAAATTCTGTTCGATACATAATAGTTCGACTCATTCATATAGTCAGTGCTACTCGCGTAAGACACAACAGAATCCAAGAAATACACAGTCAATTCCACAGTCAGTTCCATATGGAAATAAAAAGAAAAATCCTCGTTTTAATAATAAGTCAATGTAGTTCAGAATCCGAAACAAACAAACACTTCTTAGAATAACGCTGAGCCTGGGTCGTCAAACCAAAACTCGCAAGGTCAGACTAATTTTCAGAATGTGCAGAGCAAAGCAAATACCACATAATTAACTCCAGTGGGGAAGAGAGTGATGTTGGGTCAAGGTCATTCATGTCAACATCAGTGGTATTGAATAATCAATTTAATGTTTTATCAGATCATTGTGAGGCAATAGATTTTCCTATGAAATACACGGACGAATTAAGTAAAACAGTGCATGCTCCCGTAGATTTGCAACGAATTCATACAATAATAAGCCAAAATGAGTTACGACCAACATTATATGCTGTAAATTTAGAACACAAATCCTTTATGTTATTTTTTGACTCTGGTAGTCCACGTAATATCATGGATTTGAGGACACATCATTTGTTGTTTTCGAACTTTCCGATAGAAAAATCCGGAGTGAGACTCTTGGGTATAGGAAATAATGAATTAAATGTAATAGGCATAACACATGTTCAGTTCAAGGTCAGTAAGAGCACGTTTGACGATACATTTGTTGTTGTACAAAACATTGATATGTATCCAGCTGTAATTATAGGATACCCATCTATGGGATTTTAAAACATTATCTTAGCTCATGCCAAGCATGGCATGTATATCAAAGGAAAATTCTATAAGTCTTCTAATACCTTAAAATCAGTTTTGGATAAAAAGGAGACGACAAATGTAACCGTAACGTACGTTGAAGAACCAATAACTTGTCTCACTAATAAAGAAATAATATACGCGACCCAGCAGAATTCTCGTTCGCCCGTAATATCATCTTGCACGCAATCTATCGAGCCAAACGTACCTTCGAATTTAATAGTGCAAGTAAAGAAAACATTACCGGGATCTGAAATATTAATCCTTTCCGACACTTTGAAAACTAACGGATTGTCTGTCACACAAGCTATTTATACAGTAGGCTCACATCAATAATGTAATATTGAAGTCTGTAATCATTTAAATACCACTTTAGTAATTCACAAAAATCAACATATCTTGGATGTAGAAGTTTATAAACATCGTATTCTTACCGTTGCTGAAATCAATCACTCTCAATCAGTTCGGATGAATCCCTTTTGCAATCTATTAAAAATAAAATCAATAAAGACATTCAAAACGAAGAAATTCAGCAGAAAATTTTTGGACTTTTAACTAAATATCATGATGTTTTTTCCACTACGGATGGATCCTTAGGAAAAACAGATGTGATCGAGCATCAAATAAGGTTAAAGGACAAGCAGAAAATTATCTATGTACCCTCGTACAGACTCCCTATGAAATTTCAGAATGAAATAAATGATGAAGTAGGTAAAATGCTAGAAGAAGGAGTCATTAGGAAATCGAACAGCCCTTATAATTTTCCATTAATACTTGTACCGAAAAAAGATCGAACATGGCGTATCTGCGTAGACTTCCATCGTCTAAATGAAGAGACGATCCCTGATCGATTCCCAGTGCCATGTACTGACGATATTTTGTCTTTGTTAGGTCAGAATAAATATTATACCAGTTTGGACTTACTTGAAGGCTTTCACCAGATATCATTAGAAGAAGATAGTATCCCATACACAGCCTTCAGCACAGCCGGGGGACATTATGAATTTTTACGGATGCCTTTTGGTTTATGTTGTGCTCCCATAACATTTACAAGAATGATTAACATAGTGTTTGGAGACTTGTTAGGGGATATATTGCATGCCTATATGGACGACCTTGTAATCTTTTCCAACACCTTAGAAGAACATCTACGTAAATTAGAACTAGTACTACAGAGATTAAGACAACATAACTTAAGGGTAAAGATTAGTAAGTGTGAATTTTTCAAAACAGAATTAATATATTTGGGTTTCATGGTGTCAAGCCAAGGTCTTAAAGTAGTCCATGATAAGGTGTCGGCTATCCGTAATTTTCCCATACCTACTAATGTCAAGGGAATACAGCATTTTCTGGGTTGTAGTGGATATTACAGGCGTTTTATACGCAACTATTCAATAATAGTCGCTCCTTTAACTGATCTTACGAAGAAGGGCGTACATTTCATATGGTCTGAGCAGCATTAACAGGCGTTTAATACCTTGAAAGATGAACTGTGTAGTTCTCCTATCTTAAAATTTCCTGACTTTGGTAAGGAATTCTTCATTGCAACAGACGCCTCAGACTTAGGAGTAGGAGGGGTATTGCTTCAGCAATATGATAAACAATTTTTCGCGATAGCTTTTTATTCTCGAAAACTGAGAACTTCCGAAAGTAAGTATGCAGTAATAGACAAGGAAGGGCTAGCTATTGTTAATTCACTAGTGCATTTTAAGTTCATAATATACAGTTATCCCGTTAAGGTTCTTACTGACCATAAACCACTAACCGAGTTCTTTAAAGGCTTCAACCACAGCCCCAAACGAACTCGGTGGCATTTGATCATTCAACACTTTGGCGCGAGAATCGGGTATTTACCTGGGAAAGCAAATATCATTGCGGATGCGTTATCACGCAACCCCGTGTCATCTTGTACGGTGCCTTTAGCTGAATTAATAGATATATCAACATCCATGCCTATTGTTAAAACGATATCTGAACAAGAAGATTTAGGCTGGAGTGCTGAATTATTACAGACTGAGCAAAGAAAAGATCAGAAATTAGAAACAATTATAAATGCTTTGAAAGGAAATCATAAGGAAAAGGGATATATAAAGTATAAGCAGCAGAATTATATAATAAAAGATAATATTTTGTGTAGGACCGTGACAAGGAAAACCCGTAATACACCACATGTAACTAACGACCAGGTAGTGGTACCAATCTCACTTATTTCCACTGTCCTGAATTGGTTGCATGCAAATCCATTACATGGACACCCGGGGTTCTCATTAATGTCACAAAAAGCCAAATCATTGTTTTATTGGCATACGATGCTTACAGATATAAAAAAACACATAGCTAATTGTCGCACATGTCAGGAAAACAAAGGGCATACGAAAACACATGTCAGCTTAGTGGGCTTATCCCGTGCCCAATCAACCCTTTGAAATATTACATTTAGATTTGTTAACAGGATTTTACGAGTCAGACAGAGGAAATAAGCACCTCTTAGTAATTGTAGATGCTTTAACTCGATATACAGAACTAATAGCGCTTAAAACTAAAACTGTGATTGAATGCGCTAGGAAGTTTTACGAGTGTTACATTTGTAAACATGGAATTCCACACATGATAATCTCCGATTCGGGTGGAGAATTTAATAATCACTTTCTTACCTCATTGTGTGAATTCCTTAGCATAAAGAAAATAAATACCATGATATATCACCCAGAGTCGAATGGGCTAGTGGAAAGAGCAAATAGGAAGGTTTTAAATATATTAAGAGTAACACTAGGGGGATCAGACCCCAACTGGGATATTGCAATACCTGCGGTACTGAGTACTCTGAAACATTCATATCATATATCAATTAAAATGTCACCGCATGAAGCATTGTATGGTACCCCAGTTAGAATGTCTTTCCATGTATTGACGCCTACAACTAATCTATCAAATCCTTTAAAAGAATATATAAATGCAAGCAAAAGTTGTTATGATATCCTTCGAAAGAATTTAGAAGAATCACAAATCATAATGAAAAGGAATCATGATAAAATAGCGAAGCCAACTAAAACATATACCGTGGTTGATAATGTATACATACAGGTAAATGTATGTAAAAGACTCAATTATAAACTAACACCTAAGTTTGAAGGCCCATTTAACATTTTGGAAACATTAACGGCCAATAGGTTTAGAGTTCAAAACGTATCCTAACCCACTGATGAGAGAATCGTACCATTGGCTCACATAAGAAATAAAAAAAAAAAAGAGGGAAGGAAGTGAGGTAAAGATTTTTATTTTGTATGTTAAAAGTTTTCTTCTTAATACAGGAGTAATTACATATATTTTTCTCGTTACAGGCTTCCAAGATGAATTTTTTGTTATTGGGAGTGATATTGTTCGCTCAGACATTTTTCTCGTGTGGGATGAGCTCTAAAACTAAAAGTATAGATTTTAAATATGGCACTATAGTTGAAAGACAAGAAGACGTTTTTATTACATCTAGTAACGTAGTTGTAGAAGTGCATATGCAAGCAATTTTTCTTCCAGAGAATGACGTCACTAGCTTAAAAAGCGCCATTTCGAGGTTTGCTGTCTCATTAGATGAGTTGCATAGAAGACATTTTCATTTGCCTACAGAGAGTTCGCTTGGATCGACACTAAAAGTTGTAGAGATGCTATCTGATTACTTGCAAAATAAGACTTACGAGACAGAATCTTTGGTTTGTGACCTTTTGATGTGGACTGTAGGACACGAACATAAAGAGAGACGTAACCTGTTTATTTTTGCTGCACTAAACATCTTTGGGTCTATTGCAAGTTTAGGTTTAGGAATTTCCAATCGTCTTAAGATTAGTAATCAAAATAAGAAAATTGAGTTCTTGTCTCATGAAGATGAATTGATTATGTCAGAACTAAGGAATCTATTAGCTTCAATCAATCAAATTATGGATTTAGTAAATGAACATTCAAGTAATATCAGTCAGATTATGGAAGTACAGGATTTGTTGGCAACGTTAACGTATTATGATTAAAAAATAGATCACATACATAACAGAATTGCACATATCATTGAGAAATCAAAAGATTATGTAGAAGCTATCACGTTAGCAACTAAAGGTGTACTGTCACCCCATTTGTTGCCTATAAAATACTTAAAGTTAATTCTGGAGAACGGACGGGAGAAACTAGGTTATGTTCCTTTGTTAGACGCATGTAGGTTAGAATTTTATTACAGCCTAATTACAGTAAGCGTTGAAAATAACAAGATTATGATTACAATTCCCTTTGATTCTTCTGATGCCTGGCAATCTTACAGGATATCACCATTTCCGACTTTCATGACGAATCACTCAAATCCAGTAATATCCAGTTTGACAGGACACATATTGATTTCCCCAGACAAGGAAACATATAAGGTCATTAAAGTCTTAAATCAATTAACTCACTGTTCAGACGCAATGGATAGAAAAATATGTACATCTGACTCATTTGAATTCCATAAAAACTTAATGGATTCATGCGAGTTAGGTATAGTGCTAGACGGTGCTTTCTCCCATACAAGTGAAAATTGTCTGGATAAGCTTTATCCCTTTGACAATAATGAGTTCAATTGCAGACTGAACAACGGCTCGTGGATACGATACGACAAGGACGGCTTCAATGTATCATGCCCGGACGGATCCATGTCCTATTCCCAAATCTTCGTTGCAGCAGATGGTTGTATTGGGACATCCCCTAATTCCATGGTGAAAGGGATCAGGACCATCATCAGAGAATGAGCCTACTTCGCGAACTTCACGTGGTCGACTACAATGCCATCACTACCTCTCCCATACAACAAACAGGTAGCCAAGCGGTTGATGAAATTGACCGAGATGGACCACCCGTCACCGACTTATAAAGAATTTCTTCACCCCATACTACTAGCAGGAACAGTTGTGACGGTGATGATATTTATCACCATTTACATCCTTGTTTGGCATAGGTTAAGGAACAGTTTGCAGCTCAAACGGAACGTTTTGCCATGTCCAGACAAAACTCCTTATTTATTTCAATTTAAAGCCCTTTGAAAGTGGCCCCTTCATTCGCTAAAAGGAGTAAAATTGTCTTGGAATAGCGTAGTGTACGAAAAGCAGTTAGTACGCTAGTAATATGTAATTGAAGAGACTATGGAACATTTGCATTTTTAGAAATACAGTTAAAAAACATTTAAAAAATGAATAATTTTTTTTCTCGGCATCTAATAAAATATATAAGCCGGAATGTTAAAAGAAAAGACAGAGAAAAAAATAACAGAATCTATGGGCATCTAATAAAATATATAAGCCCTATATA
>NC_090758.1:8263994-8271494 GCF_036898095.1 Palaemon carinicauda
ACAAGCTCTCCTTGCCTTGACGAAGCCATAAAGGTCCTTCGTCACTGTGGCCAGATGAGGCTTGGCCACTACCATGAACATTTCATGGACCTTGGGGTCACTTGCCATCGTCTCGAGAGTAGTCTGAAGAGACATTGAGGCAGTCAGTCTTTCTTTTGTATCGAACTCACTTCGCAAAAGAAAGTCAGACAGCTTAGGGAGGTCCTTGCCGAACTGACGTCCGGCAATATCAGCCTCCAACTTTCCCACTGAGAACGTAAGATGGACGTCCTTCCAGTCTTTGTGGTCCATAGGCAGGGCCAGCGACAAGGGTTTACACTCCTCTAGGGAGGGGCAAGACTTGCCGGCCTCGATTGCTTTTAGTACAGCCAGAAACCCTTTCTGTAAAAAGGGGAAGGCTCTAGCAGGCGAGGACACAAAGGAAGGGAGCTTCCTTTTCAATGCAGCTACCTTTGAGTTAGAGAAGCCCCTCTCTTTCATCGAGGATGAAAGTAGAGCTTGAGCCTTAGCATGGTCCATCACTATGACCTCCTTCGGCTCTGTCTCCTCCTTTGAAGCTGGTTCCTTCCTCAGCCGGACATAACAGTCCGGATATGATGCCTTGCTGGGCCAGAATTCCACCCTCCAGGGGAACTGAGCCCAGCTTATCCGAGATGATGATCTTTCCAGTCGTCATCGGCATGTGCTCAGCATACCTCCATGGGTTAGCATCTGAGCACAAGGGAAGGTCTTTCACATTGAGCTTTTTCTGGGGCCCATGTGATTCTGCAAGGCACTGCATTCGCAGTTCCATTGCAGCCGCCTTCTCCTGATTCTCCTTCTGCATTTGTTGGATCCTTCCAACAATAGAAGAGAGGGCCTGTCCCAGCTCTACTGGGAGACCGGCCGATGTAGAGGGGCTTGAACTTCATCCTGGGCTTCTGCCAGGAGGTCTTCCTCCTGACACCCGTCCACATCAGACATCCTGTCACCTACGAACCTTTTTCTTCCTTTACTTCTTTTAGGGGGGGAAGATATGGTTGCCGGTTCTGTCTGTTCCTTAGTCCGTATTTAAGCCATGTGGTGCTCCCTAGCTTCGTTATTTCTTGAACGTGTTCTGTACACAAGAGGATACTTTCTCTCGCCTTGGGTATGGATGGTGGTTGAACCTTTGCCCTTCAGCTTCGTGGGACGTTATGAAAAGTTTCCAAGCGTTGTATGTAAACTGAGGCCCTTTTCGTAAATGGGCAGAGGAGATGATATACGTAAAGTGGAAATCGGAGTTTTTTTTGCGATTGAATCTTTTTCAACATTCATGAGATTTTTTTTTCCATGTTTAAATGATTGAACATTCCAAGAACAGCGAAAGTTTTTTTTTTTTTTTCATTTCATATATACATTTGTTATATTAGTTGGCATTGGATATTTATATATGATTCCATTTTAACTGTGCTTTTTAATTGGCATTACCTGCATTATTGTTTCTTTGTAGGTAGTAGGTTGGCCAGGGCACCAGCCGCCCGTTGAGATACTACCACTAGAGAGGTATTGGATCCTTTGACTGGCCAGACAGTATTGCATTGGACCCCCTCTCTCTAGTCACGGCTTATTTTTTCTTTGCCTACACTTACACGGAATAGTCTGGCCTATTCTTTACATATTCTCGTCTTTCCTCATACATCTGACAACAATGAGATACTTAACACTTCTTCACCAAGGGGTTAATTTACTGCACTGCAATTTGTTCAGTGTACTTTCCTCTTGATAAGGGTAGAAGAGACTCTTTAGCTATGGTGAGCGGCTCCTCTAGGAGAAGGACACTCCAAAATTAAACCATTGTCCTCTAGTCTTGGGTAGTGCCATAGCCTCTGTACCATGGTCTTCCACTGTCTTGGGTTAGAGTTCTCTTGCTTGAGGGTACACTCGGGCACACTATTCTATCTTATTTTTTTTTCTTCCTCTTGTTTTTTTGAAATGGTGTGTTGGGCAGGCTTAATAGAAGGGCCATGGATGCCTGGTGGTTTATCAAGAGGTTGTCTTTTCCTTTTTCTGATTTTTTCTTCTCAAAACCATCCTTACTGTCCTCCCTTCAGTTGAAGTGGCTATCCTGGAGGGTATTTAGCCTTGCATGGTGTATCGGCTCCTCCATGTTGACCAGTTTTTCCGACTTTTTACTATAGTCTATGGATATCATCAATCACTTTTATTATTATTCTGTACATATTGTTTTTGTTTTAATTCTTGTTAATCTAGTTTTTAAGTATGATGTCTCTTTTTTATTTCTATTAATTCTTATGCTGTCTGGAGACATTGAGCGAAATCCGGGACCAGTACGTCCTAGATTTCGTCAATGTCGTCTTCTGTATTGCAATATTCGTGGTCTTCATGCAAATATCCGAGACCTTACAGTTGCGTCCAGACAGTATGATATTCTTTTGTGCTCAGAAACTTTGGTTTCTAATATGAGGCACTCATCTGAGCTCCTTATAACTGGTTTTAAGAAGCCAATAATGCTGAAACGTGATTCCATTCCTAGGGCCAGGGGAAATGGCGGTGTATATTAGGACCGAGTACCCTGCTTCTCATAAGTCCTGCTATCAATGTGGATGTCATGAGATTCAGGTAATAAAAGTTTGTGGCAGGCATAACAACTTTTATTTGTGTTCAATCTACCGGAATCCAGACATGGATGATTCTATCTTTGATTGTCTTCTTACCATTATGGCTAAGATACAAGAAGATGATAGAAAGGCTTCGTTTGTCTTTGTTGGTGATTTTAATGCTCACCATAGGGAGTGGTTGAGTTCTATCTCTCCTACCGATCGCCATGGCTTAAGAGCTTTAGACTTTGCCTCAGAATCAGGCTGTGAGCAAATCATAAATGAAGCTACTCACAGGTCTGGTAATTGCTTGGACCTCGTATACACTGACTGCCCTGGCGTTATAACTAGTAAGGTTGGTTCTCCAGTCGGGACTTCTGATCATGCCTTGATTTCATTATTAGTGAAGACTGAGCAGCCTGTCCCTGATATATCATATTCTTGTAAAATTTATATGAAATCCCAAGCAGACTGGAATGGGATTTTGCATGATCTTTTGTGCTTGAATTGGTCACAATTATATAATAGTGTAGATCCTGTTGTCCCTTTGAATGAAAATCTAGTCAACATAATTGATAGGCGTATCCCTTCTCGTGTGCTAAGGTACCGAATGAAGGACAAACCGTGGTTCAATGATGATTGTAGACGTGCTTATTTGGAGAAGCAGGAGGCCTATCACCTTTGGAAGGGTAACAGATCAGATTTGACCTGGAACAACTATACTCAGCTTCGAGCTTTTGCTCAGAGAGTTTATGCCTCAACTGAAAAGGAGTACAATTTAATCATAAAAGAAACCCTCTCTGGTACAACTCAGGAACATAAATGGTGGTCTACCCTTAAATCTGCACTCTTTGGTGTAGATGCAACAGTTCCTCCTTTACTTAAACCAGATGGCTCAGTCACTCACTGTCCAAAGGAAAAGGCAACCCTTTTGGCTGATGTTTTTGACAGTAAACAGAGTAATGAAAAACTTGAACTTCCTCATTCCTGTTTTCCTGAGGCTAAACTAACTAGTTTAGCTTTTCGATCTCGTGAGATTAAAGCTCTGTTGATGAACCTTGATGCTTATGGAGGTGTAGACCCTAATGGTATTTTTCCTTTGTTTTTTATAAAGACAGCAGATTTCTTAGCTCCAAAGTTATCTGTTATTTTACGCAAGTTAGCAAGAAGAGGAGCTTTTAGCACTTGTTGGAGAATTGGTAATGTTACTCCTCTATGTAAATGTGTTTGTGGTAGCTCAAGTCCCACTGATTACCGCCCAATTTCCATAACTCCCATATTATCTAAAGTTTTTGAACGTCTATTGGCAAAACGTCTTAATAGGTTTGCTGAAGGTAATCATCTATTCCCTAGTTTGCAATTTGGTTTTCGGAAAGGCCTTGGAGCATGTGATGCCCTTCTTACAATCTCCAATGCAGTACAGAAATCCCTTGATTGTGGTCGGGAAGTTCGTATGATTGGCCTTGATTTTAGTGCTGCCTTTGACCGTGTTAATCATGAGGCCCTTGTTTTCAAACTGAAACAGTTT
Organism: Palaemon carinicauda; assembly: GCF_036898095.1. Lineage (NCBI taxonomy): Eukaryota > Metazoa > Arthropoda > Malacostraca > Decapoda > Palaemonidae > Palaemon > Palaemon carinicauda. The sequence continues at coordinate 8,268,102 of NC_090758.1, forward strand.
GGGAGTGGGTGGGTCGTTTCTTAGCATTATTATTGATTTTTTAAGTAGTAGATCTCAAAGAGTTGTTGTTGATGGGCACCATAGTGAGTATAGGAATGTGATATCCGGTGTTCCACAGGGTAGTGTTCTTGGCCCATTACTTTTCATACTATATACACATGACATGTGGTTTGGCCTAGAAAATAAGCTTGTTGCATATGCAGATGATGCTACTCTCTTTGCATCAATTCCATCCCCTGAATGTAGATCTGGGGTTGGTAAATCCCTTAATAGAGATTTAGCTAAAATTAGTGCATGGTGCAAATTATGGGGTATGAAGTTGAATCCTAACAAAACTCAAAGTATGATTGTAAGTAGGTCAAGGACGGTGGCTCCTCAACATCCGGATCTCAGTATTGATAATGTTTCTTTAAATTTGTATGACTCTTTCAAAATTTTAGGCGTGATTCTTGATAGCAAATTTACTTTTGAGAAACATATAAGGTCTGTGTCTTCTTCAATTGCACAAAAAATTGGCTTATTGAGAAAGTCTTTTAAGATATTCGGTGATCAATCTATTCTGAAGAAGTGTTTTAATTCTTTTATTCTACCTTGTTTTGAGTATTGTTCTCCTGTCTGGTCTTCAGCTGCTGATTCTCATCTTAATTTGTTGGACAGAAACTTACGGTCTATTAAATTTCTTATTCCTGATCTAGATATTAATCTCTGGCACCGTCGATCAATTAGTTCATTATGCATGTTGCATAAGATTTTTCATAACTCTGACCATCCTTTACATTCAGATCTCCCTGGACAATTCTATCCTGTTCGTAATACTAGGCAGGCAGTTAATTCTAATAGCCAGGCCTTCTCCATCATAAGACTCAATACTACGCAGTACTCTAGAAGTTTTATTCCAGCTGTTACCAAGTTGTGGAATGATCTTCCTAATCGGGTTGTTGAATCAGTAGAACTTCAAAAGTTCAAAGTTGGAGCAAATGCTTATTTGTTGACCAGACGGACATGAGTCTTTTTATAGTTTATATATGAAATTTTTGTTGTTGACGTTGTTAATAGTTTATATATGATATATCTCTTTTGACATTACTTTTTTTAGGATGATTTATTGTTAATTTGTTCTCTTCAGTTATTTATTTCTTTATTTCCTTTCCTCACTGGGCTATTTTCCCTATTGGAGCCCCTGGGCTTATAGCATCTTGCTTTTCCAATTAGGGTTGTAGCTTGGATAGTAATAATAATAATAATAATAGCTGGATGTCTTGCATCACGACTGCGACTTCAGCATCCACCTGGATCTGAACTTAGGGGATCTCCTCTTGAGGCTGGGGAATCACTGCATCAGCTGATGCCTTAGGGAAAGGATACGCCCTCATCTTCTCACTTGGAAGATAAGGGCCAGAAGTGTTCTTTTGGAAGCCCCTTACCCAGGTACGAAGCTTCTTCCTAGCTATTTAAATGTCTCATTAATCAGGTTAGTGCACACAGTACATACCTGAGGGTCCCAATACCGGAGATCATCCTTGGAGACAGCGTATGCTGCGTGTCTCCTACAAAACTCATGTCCGCAGAGGTTCTTGCTGCTGACATTGCAGAAAGCACTTCCCCACTTCGGAGTGTCCTTCTGTAAAGAGAAGAAATTTCCATGAGTATCAAGTGAACTATGTATCACTGGATATGCATAGTATAGCATAACAATTCAGAAAGGAAAGACACACACTTGTGTTTCCCTCACAACCCATTGTTGCAGCCTTCCAGATAATAAAATCAAAAATGGTTTATCTCTTCTAGAGTAACCAATGCAAGGTTTCCAGAGGAAACAGGTGGAGCTCACACCTAAGCAATGATTTTAAAATCCTGGATAATAGACAGGGAAGAACTCAGCTTCCTATCTAAGGGCAACAGCAAAGGGGTGTGCAAGAAAACACAATAGTGTTAGAAGACACAGTGCTGTACCGAAACCCTTACTATAGTTTTCCTCTTACTGTATATGCTATACAGAAGAATACTAGTACAGTATAGGGGGATGTGTGCCGGCCTGCCTTTGCCGGCCGGCACACACCACAACTAGCTTTAAAGTATACTACTTAACAGCTATAGGGCGGCAGCACTCTGGTTCTAATGCCTGTGCCGGTTGGCAGCAACTGCCGGCCGGTAACAGCCAGTGTTGGCCGGCAATGGCTGCCGGCCAGCAACTACACAAGGTAGTACCCAGCAGCCGGCCACACTCTTGGTGACCGGCAGACAAGGGCTGACATAAGCCGGCCGGCAAGGTACAAGACCGATGCCAGCCGGCAGCAAAAGAACCAGAGGACTACACCTGCCCGGCTGCCGGCCTATGAGGCCGGCAGCCGGGGCAGGTAGAGCACTTAGAAGAAAAATAGAATGGATGCCGGGATAAGAGTGTACACAACCTCCAAGCCCGGCAACCGAAAGAGTGCATATAAGGAAGGGGAGAAACTAATTCAGGCTTCCTTGACCCATGCCGTCCGGCTCTGCCGGAAGGCATGGATGAGGGACCAAGAGAGGTCCGGGGCAGCACTCGAAAACATAAGACCCTTGCCGGCCAGCAGCTCTGCCGGCCGGCAAGGGGCTGAGTCAATTCCACATCCTAACCTATACTAGGTCCAGAAGTAGAACGACGTACAGTACAGTAAGACCCCTGCCGGCCAGCTCTGCCGGCCGGGAAGGGGCTGAGTCAATTCCACATCCTAACCTATACTAGGTCCAGATGTAGAACGACTTACAGTACAGTATGAAGAAAGAGGGGGAAGGGACAAGAGGGTCCTGCCAACCTTGCTTTAGTGACAGATCACCCGCAGCTAAGAAACTTATCTTAGCCTAAGGGAGATCTAAGGGGTAGGCTACGGCTCTTGTATCAAAGATTAATCCTATTAATCACTCAAAATTTTACCAAGAGACTACATTTATACATAACAGACACTATACTCAACTTATCAGAGGCCGACGAAGACGGAGAAGCCATGAAAAGTCGAATTAATCCAAGATTTGCGAGAAAAACAGGGAAAAAACACCGAGTTGTTAAGCTACGCAAAAAGGAATACAGATGGCGCCAGGATTGGCGCCAGGCACGCATACGAATCGGGGGTAGGGAAGCCCTTGGGAGCGGCTCCCCTTTTTCTTTCCCGAATTCGTATCTCGCCAATCACCTCCTACGAGACGAAATCTCTGTCCAGGATGTAGATTGCCATGTGACGTGTCTAGAATACGTCCTCTGATATGTCGCGATATCCCTTTCACGAGGGATACTCGCTCCAGGAGTTAGAAATCTGGTACCTTAAGGTAAATTCTCTGGGAATATCGCCGTAGTTGTAATATACCCTAGGAAGCTACCCTATAGGAACTTCCATCAGGACGACATGGCTTGAGCCCAAA
>NC_090758.1:8273994-8283994 GCF_036898095.1 Palaemon carinicauda
GATAGTTTTTACACTTTCTGAATGATAATGTCATCTGAAAAAATATATTTTCTTCATAATTGGCTAAATTGGTTTCCTACAATTTTTTATGCAGTGAATAAATTAATAATAAAAAGTATTTCACATTGATAAAGTCAAAACTCCTCTGTTGAAATGAACATTAAAATTCACGATTTAATTAACTTTCCTTTTGTTATCAAATCTAGATATTGACACAAGTCACCTATAGAAAAAAAATTCTATTTAAATTTCAAGTTTCTGAATACATGAAAAAAGATCTATAGAATATGTGAGAAAAAATAGAGAAATTCTTATACTATCATAAAGGAAGATGATTAGGAAGGTTTTACAAAATGAAAGTTAATAAGGATGGTGTAATGGCGCCGAGTAAGGGTGTGAACTCAAAGGCAGATTAGAAACGACTGAGTTATATTGTTGTGGAACACTCTCCTTATATACAAAACCTCAAGGCAACAAGACATGACAAGTTCACACGACAGACAATATCACAGAGGAAAAACCAGACATGAATTTTCATGTTCGTTTTAGTGCGAGGGAAGAGCGAAGATACAAGCATAATACATACAAAAGGAATTATGTACAATTGTGTGAAACACGGTTGGTACATGGCTCCCCCCTAAAAATGACATACTGTACATGTTAAATAGGGTGCCCTGATCTAGAGAGGCAAACTGTAGGCGGGTCATCTAGCAAAAGATAAGCAGGTTTTAGACGATCAATGGACACCCAGTCTTCTTTGCCCCGAATGTTTAGTAGGAATGCTTTCGGACTGCGTCGGATCACAAGGAAAGGGCCCGTGTAAGGGGGTTTTTGTGGTGGCTTGCTGGTGTCGTTGCGCAGGAAGACATGCGTTGCAGAGTGCAAGTCCGTTGGTATGTGATGCTTCGCTGGGGGCTTGTAAGTCTGGCGGCACGAAGTTAATTTTCCCACGACGTGACGTATGCGCTGGAGATCGTCGGAGAAGGTTGTAGAAGGAAAAAATTCGGCAGGGACGACCAACGGGTCGCCATACACCATTTCGGCTGCCGAGACGGGGAGGGCATCTTTAGGAGTGGTCCTTAGTCCCAGGAGGACCCAAGGAAGCTGAGTAAACCAGTTGCAATCCTTGCAGCGGGACATCAAAGCTGCTTTGAGGGTGCGATGAAAACGTTCAACCATTCCATTGGCAGCGGGGTTGTAGGCCGTTGTCTGATGTAGGGTGATGCCCAGGAGATTCGCTAATGACGTCCATAATTGAGAGGTGAAAGTGGTTCCCCTGTCAGAAGTAATATGCTCAGGGATACCGAATCTTGAAATCCATCCAGAGAGTAAGGCAGATGTACATGAGGCGGACGTTGCAGTTTCCAGGGGAATGGCTTCAGGCCAACGAGTGGAGCGGTCGATGACGGTAAACAGGTAACGATGTCCTTGTGATGTGGGTAGGGGCCCTACAACGTCGACGTGAATGTGTGCGAAACGACGCTGAGGTTGAGGAAAGGTGCCCACTCCTGAATCCGTGTGTCGATGTACTTTGGAAGTTTGGCAAGAAGTACAGGCACGGACCTAATCATTAGGATCCTTAGAAATGCCGTGCCAAATGAACTTTGCCTTCAGCAGCTGTGCAGTAGAACGGCACGAGGGATGTGAAAGGCCGTGGATGAGATCAAACACCTGTCGGCGCATGGGAGCAGGAATCCAAGGTCGCGGTCTATCAGTACTGACGTCACAGAGGAGGGTGGTCTTGGAGTCTTCGAGGGGAAAATCCTCCCAACGGAGGGACGTGCAGGATGTCCTACAAGCTTGATACTCTGGATCCTGTCGTTGGGCTTCAGCCAGGGCGTTGTAATCCAATCCCAGTTGAACGGCAGCCAACGTGTTTCTTGACAGGGCATCGGCAACGGGATTCATATTCCCAGGGACGTATTGGAGGGTGCAATTGTATTCAGCCACGGCGGAGAGATGTCGGCGTTGACGGGCGGACCAGGCGTCAGACTGTTGAGTGAAGGCGTGCACCGGAGGCATGTGGTCTGTGCGAATGACGAAGGGCGTACCTTCTAAGAAATGGCGAAAGTGACGGACAGCCAAGTGCACCGCCAGCAATTCTCGATCGAAGGTAGTATAACCCGATTCTGCCTTGGACAGTTTTCTGCTGAAGAAGGCCAATGGGCGGGGCGAGCCTTTGACCACCTGCTCGAGTACTGCACCAATAGCGACGTCGCTGGCATCGGTGGAGAGAAGGAGAGGGGCGTGTGGGATAAGAAAAGTGAGAGCCGCAGCAGTTGATAGGGCCTTCTTTGCATTGCAGAAGGCTGCTTCTTGAAGGGGACCCCACTTCAGGTCCTTTGGCTTGCCCTTGAGGGAGGCGTAGAGGGGAGCAAGAGTGGCGGCAATGGCTGGCAGAAGACGGTGATAATAGTTGATCATGCCCAAGAATCCCTGCAGAGCTTTGACGGTCAAGGGCGCGGGGAAATTCTGAACGGCTGCTACCTTCTCAGGGAGGGGATGGACTCCTTCAGGAGTGATACGGTGCCCTAAGAACGACACTTCGTTGGTGCCAAAGGTACACTTGTCGTACCGGACTACAAGGCCGTTTTGTTGCAGGCGGTCGAGCACGATGCGCAGGTGACGGAGGTGTTCCTCTTTTGAGGAGGAGAACACAAGTATGTCGTCCACATAACATACACAGAAATGGAGGTCCACTAAGATGCCATCCATGAGACGTTGAAACGTTGCCCCAGCATTACGAAGGACAAAACAGGAGTAATTGAAGGTGTATGTGCCAAACGAAGTGGTGATGGCAGTCTTGGGGATATCTTCTGGGTTCATAGGCACCTGATAAAACCCCTTCAAGAGATCGAGCGTAGAGAAAACCATCGCTTTGTGCAGGTAGGAGGTTACATCGGCAATGTTTGGGAGGGGGTAGTGATCCGGTTCTGTTTGCATGTTAAGGCGCCTGTAATCCACGCATGGACGGAGGGAGCCGTCTTTCTTCAGAACGATGTGTAAGGGTGACGACCATGGGCTGGAGGCCTTTTGGGAAAGGCCCATTTTCTCCATTTCGGCGAACGTCTGTTTGGCGACTGCCAATCGTTCCGGTGCCAGACGTCTGAATTTTGCGAAGACTGGGGGTCCCGTCGTCTTGATATGGTGATAAATACCATGCTTGGCAGGAACCGTGGGCGTTTGGCGAAGTTCTGGACGGAAAACTTCCGGGTACGACGTGAGGAGGTGGGCGTAGGCATCCGTGGGTGCGCTGATGTGGAGAGCGAGGTTAGAAGGGGGGGGGGGTGGGGTTGAAGAGGTGTCGACAAGTACGAGTCTGTGTTGACCAATCGTCGGTGGGCGACATCAACCAGAAGGTGGAAATGAGAGAGGAAATCCGCACCGAGGATTGGCATTGTGACGTCAGCAACGAGAAACTTCCAATTGAATATACCATTTCCGAACGATAATGTGAGGTTCTCGTAACCGTAGGTGGGTATCGCAGATCCGTTGGCAGCTACCAAGCGGACGTCAGCAGATGTAGACAGACTACGTTGTGCCTTGAAGAGTTTCCTTGGCAAAAGAGAACGACAAGCACCCGTGTCTACCAAAAATCGCAAGCCCGTTCCTGCATCCTGTAAAAAGAACAGATTAGAAACATGGGAGGCCACCGCCACAAGCGATGGCCTGCTTACACGTTTTTTGGCCACTGACAATCTTTGGCACATTTCTTCGCGGTTGCCCCGAATCGGAAGTGGTAGTAGCAAAACTGAGGTGGATGGGAGGTAGCAGGTGGCTGTAGAAGTCGTTCGTTGGGGCGCGAGCGATTGGTGGGTGGTGGGCGGCTGTGTCGCCGCTTCAGCCCGTCACGGGGTAGGCGTGTATGTCCTACGGCATTCATGTCAGCTTCGGTTGACGTTGTATAGGCATCCTCGTCGTCAGGGGTGAAGGCGTTGATGGAAGTCTTGAAGTGGCTGTCCATACGGGCGTCGGCTTTGGTCATCAAGTCCTTTATGGGTAAACTATCGACATCGGGTATGGCAGCGCGTACAGGTTCAGGTAAACGGCGTATCCAAAGGGCACGGAGTAGGTTCACCTCACGAGGAGAGCCGTCTGCGGCAGGTTGAAGGCGAGCGATACTGGTCATTTCCCTGAGGGCAAGCGAAGCCCTTTGGTCCCCCAACGGTTGTTGCGAGAGCTTAAAAAGCTTTGCTATACGGGCGGCTGGCGACAGCGAGTACTGCTGCAGAAGGTATGATTTGAGGGCGTCATACGCTATTGGGGTGTCTCCTTGTTCACAAAGCCAGTCGGATATTTCTGGGAAGGTGTCCTCGGGTATCGCCGTGAGAACATAATCCGCTTTGGTGGTTGAGCGAGTCACGCCCCTGATACGAAAGTGGACTTCAGCGCGTTGAAACCAAGCAAACGCCTCTCCGGTGGTGAACGGTGAAAGTTTCAATGGGGTGGCCGCGGCACCAATTGATGTAGTCTTGTCATAGTACCAACGATGGAGGGGCGAGGGAGGTGGGGTTGGAAGGCAGTGGGAGCGAGTCGACTTCCGGGGTCACCAATGTGACGGTGCCGAGTAAGGGTGTGAACTCAAAGGCAGATTGGAAACGACTGAGTTATATTATTGTAAAACATTCTTCTTATATACAAAACCTCAAGACAACAGGACATAACAAGTTCACAAGACAGACAATATTACAGAGGAAAAACCAGACATGAATTTTCATGTTCGTTTTAGTGCGAGGGAAGAGCGAAGATACAAGCATAATACATACAAAAGGAATTATGTACAATTGTGTGAAACACGTTTGGTACAATGGTAATCAAGGAGAAATATATTAGAAAATAACCCTTATGTCAATAGCTCAAAGGGGCTTAATGATAAAGCTATTCATGTTAAAATAATGAGAATAAAATAATTAATATGAATAAAGATAGCCCTGAATAAGAGAGAGAGAGAGAGAGAGAGAGAGAGAGAGAGAGAGAGGAGTTAATTCTTTGTCCATAGTTAATCATATTATATTTTCACTCAATTTCAAAAAGCCTAATTTTGACTACTACTGTGAGAGCCTTATTTCCTTATTGCCTTATTTTTTGTTTGGGTTCCCCCAGGTCCCTCAGTGTGAGGCACCTAGTATATCCACCAGAGAGTTGCTAATGCATCTTCCGGTGTATTTTGCATCTTCCAGTCTTGGATGGTCTGGTATGCATCTTAGGTATTTATCGAGCTTATTCTTAAACACATCTACGCTTACTCCTGATATGTTTCTTAGATGAGCTGGCAGCACATTAAATAGTCACTGCATTATCGATGCTGGTGCGTAGTGGATTAATGTCCTGTGCGCCTTCCTTAGTTTTCCTGGGATATTTTTTGGCACTATTAATCTACCTCGGCTTGCTCTTTCTGATATTTTTAGCTCCATAATGTTTTCAGTAATTCCTTCTATTTGCTTCCATGCTTGTATTATCATGTAGCGTTCTCTTCTCCTTTCTAGACTGTATAGTTTTAAAAATTGCAGTCTTTCCCAGTAGTCAAGGTCCTTAACTTCTTCTATTCTAGCAGTATAGGACCTTTGTACACTCTCTATTTGTGCAATATCCTTTTGGTAGTGTGGGTACCATATCACATTGCAGTACTCGAGTGTACTACGTACATAAGTTTTGTAAAGCATAATCATGTGTTCAGCTTTTCTTGTTTTAAAGTGTCTGAATAACATTCCCATTTTTGCTTTACATTTAGCCAACAGTGTTGCTATTTGGTCGTTGCATCACATATTCCTATTTAACATTACACCAAGGTCTTTAATTGCTTCCTTGTTTGTGATTGTCTCGTTATTAGGTCCCTTGTATGCATATACCATTCCTTCTCTGTTTCCATAATTCATTGATTCGAATTTATCGGAGTTAAATACCATCCTATTTATCTCCGCCCATTCATATATTTTGTTTAGATCTCTTTGTAGTGAGTTCCTATCTTCATCACAAGTAATTTCTCTACTTATTCTTGTGTCATCGGTGAAACTTCTCACTACAGAGTTTTCAACATCCCAGTCTATGTCTGAGATCATAATAACAAACAGCAGTGTAGCTAAAACCGTACCTTGTGGCATGCCAGATATTACCTGAGCTTCATCCGATTTCTTGTCATTTGCAACCACTATTGTAGGAATTCTTTTACCCATTTTCCTATCTTTCCCACAATATTATGCTTTCTCATTTTTTCCTCTAATATATTGTGGTCTACCTTGTCAAAGGCTTTTGCAAAATCTAGATAGATCAAATTTGTGTCTTTTTCACTTATTATATTTTTGTATATGTTTTCATAGTTTGCTATCAGTTGGGGTTGTGTACTTTTTCTGGGCACAAAACCGTGTTGACCTATATTAAAGTAATTATATTTAACCAAATGATCCATTATTTTCTTTTTTATTACCCTCTCATACACTTTCATAATATGTAATGTTAGACTAACAGGTCTATAATTGCTTGCCTCTAGTCTTGATCCACTTTTGAAGATGGGGGTTATATAAGCTAATTTATGTTTTACATATATCTCGCTCATATCTACACTTTGTCTTAGTAGTATTGCAAGCGGCTTCGCGATAGTGTTTGCAGTTTTTTTTTAACAAAATCGCTGGAACTCCATCTAGTCCGGCTGCTGATCCATTTTTAATTTCGTTTATAGCCTTGACAATATCTGTTTTATTAATATCTATATCCGTTAGATATTCAACATTTTCTTCTCTCATTTCTGTTTCATTATTCTCATTCGCAATTCTTGGCGTGAACTCACTCTTATATTTTTCTGCTAATATGTTGCATATTTCCTTTTTTCATTCGTTAGCCGTCCTTCAATTCTTAGAGGGCCTATTTCTAATCTCCTTTTATTCATCTTTTTTGCATAGGAGTAAAGTAATTTGGGAGTTTATTTTATATTTTGAAGTGTCCTTTCTTCTAAGTCCCTTTTTTCATTTTCTTTTGACTGTATAATCTTTTGTTCAGCATTTTCTATCTTACATTTTATTTCCATCATTTTCCACACATTTTTTTCTTTTGTAAGATTTTTCTTCCACTTTCTAATTTTCTGAAATAAGATCCTTCTTTCTCTTGGTATGCATGTCTTTTGTTTATTGTTTTTCTTCGGTACATATTTGTCAACAATTTTCTCCAGTATTTTGTACAGTATGTCCATATTTACCTGTATATTATCACTTACAAACACATTTTTCCATTCTTTATTCAGTTCTTCATTTATTTCTGACCATTTTATATTCTTACTATAAAAATTACATTTTCCATATCCTTCCCAATGTTTTGTGCTTTGATTAATTCTGTGATCACTTGCTTTGGAATGGACTATCAATTCTATGACATTATGGTCTGAAATTCCCGTGTTATACACTATTATTTCTTTAACATAATTCACCTCATTCACAAATACTAGATCTAGGACATTTTCCTTTCTTGTTGGAATGTGGTTTATTTGTTGCATATTATGTTCTAATAGCATATCTTGAAGCTTTTCAAATTGCCTCTTATCTTCTGCGCTACTATTACTCTCTTTTTTATATGTATACATACAACCACTTTCTTCTATCCGTTCTTTCCAATCCACGAAAGGAAAGTTAAAATCTCCGGATAGGAGTATATTCCAGTCTTTATGGTTTCTACATATATCATCTATTTTTTCTATTATTATGTCAAACTCCTTAGTATTTGGGGGTCTGTAAACTACAATATTCACTAGTTTTTCAGATTCAAATTCTACCGCAATCAATTCACATTCTGTGTTGCTGTATTTTTCACAGACTTTTCCTTGATTTATGTCTCTTCCATATATTGCGGTTCCCCCTTGATTCCTATTTATTCTGTCGGATCTATAAGTTTGGAAACCCTTTATCTGGTCATCACTGCCAGTTTCTTCGGAATACTATGTTTCACTTATATTTAATATATCTATTTTTTCAATTTGGGTTAGTTCTTCTAAGAACTTTATTTTCCTTTTAGAGTTACTCGTGACTAAACCCTGTGCATTCATCACTGTTATGGTTTGTGTTTCATCCCCATTATTTAGTATTGGTAATAATATGGATTCTCCCATGCTTCCTTCCTGTTCTGATATGATGTTCTTTCCTTCATTTCCCCGAATTCTGCCATTAAAAAATCCAACTTTTCTATTATATTTGTTCTTTCCCCTTCATATTTATTGTTGTGTGTATACCTGCAATTATCCCTATATCTGCAACAACCCCTGGCATTATAGATGCATTCTTTGTAGTTGGGCTCTATATGTGCAGATTTGGGTTGAAAGGCCTCATATCTTGGGGTTTTTGGTGCATAGCGGGTTATATAGGCGGCCTGCTTTTTTGTTTCTTTTTTTTTGTTTCATTTTTGCTTTCATTTTTCTTTTCAGTTTGCCGAGTTTTCTTATTCTCATTCATCGTTGCAGGATGCATATATCGACATTTTTTGTTGAAACTGCATCCTTTCCTTCTTTTAGGTTTTTGCATATTTTTGGTTGGAGATCTCTGCATTCGTCTCCATATCCGTCTAAATACGCACATTTACCATATATTTCATAATTATGGCATATCTTTGGATGCTTGTAGTAGCATCTTCCGCCAAATATGCAATTCCCTCTTTGCAGCATAATGCAGACTATATCTTTGTTTTTTTTTTTTCTTGTTCTTGCTCTTCCCTAAAAGTATGTAGGTCCGGGTAGAGTCTCTTGGGTCTATTATTTGTTTCCATCTGATAATTTATTTCTTCATAAGTATGTTGTTGGATGGCATAAGCTATATCAATGATTTCCTCTGCATCCTTACACATATCCTGTTCATTCTTCTTCTTCTTCTTCTTCTTCTTCTTCTTCTTCTTCTTCTTCTTCTTCTTCTTCTTCTTCTTCAACTATTTGCTGATTTATTCTCGACTTGATTATATTTTCTATCCAGACTAAGCATGTTGAGCAGAATACCTTTGTGTGTCTATTTTTTATTTCAGCTGTATTTCAGCACATGTAGGGTGTGTTGGAACATGGCAGGCAACACATTTTCTAATCAGTTGTAGAGGATTATTACACCCTTTTGGCATTCTTTTTCCCAATGCATCAATCAGCATATTCACCATATTGGACTTGTTATTGTTCTTTGATGGAATGTGTTGATTGATGTAGAATTTCTTTATAAGTCTCTTTATCACTTGGATTTTCTTTGGAATTTCTTCTATTATTTTGCTGATGTTTTCCGCAGATTTGTTCCAGTTTATTGGAACATATTGTTTCAATATGTCTGCGAATATTTTTCCGTCACACTGGTTGGAGTTACTGGTGACCTCTGTTATCAGACGGTCGAGCTCCTGTTTCGCCAACTCATGGAATTTACTTTTGCTGAGTCCACCAATGTCTCTCTAAGCCTTGCCCGTGTTGTACATAGCCATCTTGATCAGATTTTTATTAATTCACAAGATAACTATCCTATGCTGATGTTTTATCCCACTTTTTTGTCCTCAAACTAATCACCGACTATTCACGAAAACTTGTAGCTATATTTCACTCGATAGCCTTTTGTTATCCGCGGTAAATCAGGATATTTTTAGGGACGCACAAGTGTAATCACTCACCAGGACACAGATACAACTCAGAGAGAGAGAGAGAGAGAGAGAGAGAGAGAGAGAGAGATAGTTAAATCAAATGGCCCTAGTCCTCCAAAATGTTTTTATATAATCGAAACCGAGTTTTGACCCAAATTAATCTTGAATATCCTTGAAGCAGACTTTCACTTTCAAGAATTCTCTCTCTCTCTCTCTCTCTCTCTCTCTCTCTCTCTCTCTCTAGCAATATGATGCACTAGACTATAATTAATGGAATTCGGGAAAAATCTTTCATAAATTCGTATCAAAAACTTCTGCCGTTTAGTGATAAATAAAAGTATACTAACCAAGAATAACAATGAACTATATTACAAAAAATAAAATATAATATATAAAGTTATGTGTCGAAATGTATTTTAAT
>NC_090758.1:8288994-8303331 GCF_036898095.1 Palaemon carinicauda
TGTTTCCAAACATATAAACGTGGCAAAAATGCAAAATTATCACTTTTTGTACAAACCGCACGGCAAATTTTCACATTTTCAGCCGCACTTACTTTGTGTCGCTTTATTGGCTTTAACTTCCTTAATATCCAAACTAAGTGAAAATTTTGGTACCAACATAATGCTAAGACCAAGTGCTACAAAATGGTATATAATTATGTCCATAAATAATTATTATTACGTATTCCAGGGCCATTATTGTACCCCTACCCTTAATTTTTGTTCGAAAATGGGCACCTGTAACTAGTTGCTACTGATACTGATGAAATTTTTGAGGCATTTGGTTACATTTCTATATTTGATTTTGTACATAATCTTATTTAGAATATTGCATATCAGTTTCGTTCACTAATTTCCCAAAATATATGAATTAAGTGACAATAATCAATTCATTGTATAATGGCCACATATTTTTATCGAAACCTACTTTGTAGGGAACGCTTCGTAATGTCTTCTGTAAATCGTGACATATCTGCATTATTTTGGTGCCAATCAAATGTTTGGAGCATATACAACTAAGCTTGATGATGTAAAGTTAATCTGTTACTAATATCCATTATCTAAATTGCTGATACATATCCCCCACCCCTTAAAAACAGGCCAAGTTTCAATTGAAGGAACTTTGTTCTACCCTCATCCACCCTATCATCTCTACTTTCTGGTACCAAATAGCAACAAAACAATTTATCTTTTTGATTTATTACACAAAAGAGTATTTTACTAACATTTAAAGAATGAGATGCTTTGAAAAGAATTATACTGCTTGGACATTATTCACTGTAAAGTGGCCACCACATACTTTTATCATGAATATGCATTCACAAACATAGTAAATATGACTAAAACTATAAATGTAGGATACGACCTGTTGCAGTGTGTCTGACTTTCATATCTAACAGGTGTCATTCACTGAGACAACCAAGAAAATCATTGATTAACAGTAAAATAAGATAAATGTAACCAAAATAAATGTCATTTATAACTCAAACTGATAACTAATACCAACAAGTAAATGGTGAAGAGCTTGGAAGTCTAAATCAATGTTTGAAATCAACGAAGTTATGTTCATATAAATATCATTATATGTGGAGTATGATGTCTTAGTTGGTGCCTCTTTGTCACTGGCAACAGACTACAGAAAAAACTAGCTTGACAATTTACACATTGCGTTCATGATTCTTCATCATAAATGATGTCAGCTACGTTGTTAATGTCAATATCCTCTGTATCCAAATCGTCATCGCTGTCGGGTTCTCTATCTGGCATGATATCAATGAGTTCCTGTGGCAGTATATCACCTTTGACCCAGTCAATCTGCAGCTGTCCTGAGTCATCAAGTTTCCAGCCTTTGCCTACTGGACTTGGTATGTCTGGATATGGCACACTGGACGTATTCCAAACATATGCTTGGTAGTTGCATCTGAGGATATGCATGTGCAATGATGACCTGCATGGTGGTAGCAAGCTCAGATCAATACCATCACAACTGGACAAAGTTTGGCCTTTCTTGGGCTGGAATTTTTGTCTAAACATATCATAGCGCAGCTTGTTTATGTCTTTGTAGTTGGCCTTACCATACATACAGCAGACAAACTGTTCAAGTTCACTGAATGTTTCTTCAGAAAGTTCAGCAGTGGTTGCTAGAGAGATTAATGCTGAATGGTATTCAGGATGGGCATCAAGTGTCTTCTTTGGTGTAAGTTTACCTCGGCGAACGAAGGCACTTGTTGTATCGCATCCTGTGAATGCATGAAAAGAGTACATGAGTTTACAGTAATCTGTACCATGTTTGTTAATAACAGCTCTCACATCAATTAGTCTTCTCTTATTTGAAACGCCAGTATCAAATAACACAGACGGATCGATATCTTGAGAAAACTTCAACAGCAATAGGAAGACATCAGTATCTGGTGAACGGACTACAATCACCTTTTCTGTACCAAATGATTTGGCAGCATGGATGCAATGCAGAATGATCCGAGTATCTGCTTCCTCCTGTGAAGAAAATAGGTCCTGGACCTGCATGGTCTGAACAGTCAATCCATCCTCACTTGTAAGGAGAGTGCATTCTTCCTTATACACAAAATATATGTGTCTGTTGTGTAATCTAGGGGCATATTTTTCTGTTTGCCATTCACACAACAAAAGTTTGATCAGTTGTTCTTTGTTTGAGTCATTACTCATGAAAGATTTCCAGTCACGAGGTACTTTTGTACTTGCACCTTTGATCAAAAATGTTTGTGATTCACCACGACGCGATCGCTCATAGCTCTTTATGGAATTCTCCTTGTATGTGTCTGTAACAAAGTCTACTCTTGGTACCTTTGGCAACTGCTCAAACACCTTGCTTGCAAGTTCCTCAAAGGTAGTAGGCAGGCCAATCAGAGCTTGCAAAATTGCGTTGCCATCTATGATGTACACTGTTTTTTCTACCTTTGGTGCATCAGGAGCTGCAACACCAGTCTCCAGTACATGTAACAATTTTGCTTTGTCTGTCTTCACAGGATGACCATCGGCAGTCGAAAGTGCCCAGGGTATTGGTGCTAATGGGTAGCTTAGTGTCTTCTCCAGGCTGATGCTGTGCTCCTCAGAAAGCATCACCAGCTGTCCAAAGAGGTTTCTTTCAGCTTTAATCTGAATTTGTTTGTTAGTCGCACTTGTAACCTTCTTGACTTGGCTTAAAGAGGCAAATGTGCTCAGTTTGTTTCTTGGGATGGGTTGGTGGAAACTAACTAACTTGCTCTGTAGTCTTTGTGTTATGAACTCACTGAATGCCTCTTCTCCAACTGCATCAGCGCTCAACAAGTCAGCTTCAATTTTTGAAGTTGCTGGTGCTCCAGAAGACAAACAGAATAATTTATCCTTGACATCAATCTGAAAAGGGTTCACAAATCCCTTAATTGCTTCAAGAAGAGACTGGACGTCTGACTCTGATTTAGCAATTTGTGACTTTCTGATTTCCTTGTGTGTATCAAGCTCTGTGGAACTCATGTCTGCCATTTCATATGTCGCTTCCATAAATGTAGCTCTGGCATGGCGGGTGATGCACCACCTGTTGTAGGCTGCAGGGTTCCTACTAAAGCCGATGATTCCACAATGTGATTTTGCATGCCTATTGATGGTCTCTTCAATTGTGAGGTCCACTGGATTCCGTGTAGATGGAACATCTGATCGGGAAACGCTGAAACCATTTTTCCGCAACAATTCCTCAGCACCAGGGTGGGTGTGTGACAAGTTCATCAATGAGAAAAGGTATACTGGAACATACCGTGCATAGTTATGATGGTTGTAGGCAAAAAATGCTGGGCACATGTCCCATAATGAGGCTATGTGTAGATCAAGATCATTCAACTTTGTTGCCCTAGCAAATTGCAAGAGCAACGCCACTTTGTCCATATAGTTTATCCATAAACAAGCTGTTTTGCCAAGTTCTCCATGTCTCACTTGCTCTTTGAAAATACAGTACTGCTGATATAGCTCTTTAAAGCAGTCACTTGCACGGAGGTCATTCAAACCAGATTGAGAAGGTGACTGAATGAGGGTCTTAAGTTGTTCATGTAAGCTGGCATTTAATGAACTTCCATTTGCACTCTTGGCATAAAAGGCATCAAGCAGGAGCCGTTCTAGGGACTCGTACATCAATTTGTGAATTCTCATTGCACGGTTGTAATGTTTGCCCCTCAACATTTGATCAATCGATCCACTTGCACATACACCAGCCTCAATGATGATGTCCTCAAAGCCTGTGCCGGACATCATCTTCCCGATGACTCCAAGGTATGAGCAGATTGTATGAAATACCCCAATCCTTACAAGAACACCACTGTATTCTCGTGGGTTTTGCCACATGATAGAATAAGCTTTCATTGCTACAGCTAGATCAAAAGTTACGATAGTGACCTCCTGCTGCACATCCTTTGTGGCCTGCTGGCATAGTCGGAGTATGTGCTGAACTGTGGCATTATCAGTAATTGCCCTATGTACTGGCACCATGTAATCAACTGTAGACTGAGCACAGGCTTCAACATAATCACCTTTTCCAGTCAGTGACAACCATCCAGCCCAGCCAGGAACACTTTGTTCATTAGATTTGTACAATCTTGCAATAGTCCAAGCAAAGTCTGATTCCTTGGATTCATGAAATGAAACTGGTGTTGTCACAGATACATGTTCCACTCTCAAATTAGGCTCAGTCCTACTCCTTATGAAACAAGGTGGCAGTTCTTTATCCTCATAGCAAATTGACCTGTCTTTATTACTCTTCCCTGACTGCTGAGGTGGCTGCTCCCTGTTCATGTCACAACTTGCACTGCTAGATGTCTCCTGAATGACAATACCATGTGCTACATGTGTTGTTCCAGCCCCTGATGGTGTTTCTTCAGACAGGTCGAAGTTGTCCCAGCTGAAATGGAGAACTACATTATTCTTACAGGATGATATGGTTGCGGAAAGTAAGGATTCCTGTGTGTTGATTTGGTTACATATGGCAGTTTCTAGCTCCATCATTTGGGAATATGACTGACAGTGACCGAAATGATTCAGCAGTGTAATGAGCTCAGCACTTCCCGTCATATGTCTCAACGTTATTCCAAGAAGAACATGTTTAGGCATTTTCCATTCTTCTCGACTCATAGCATAACATACATCTTGAGCACATGAATCAACCATTCTCTCCATCTTTGATGAAATATCTTTAAATGGTCTCCCACATAGAAGCTGCGACAAAAAGTTAATCAGGATTGGTGGTGGTTTGTTCTCTATGGACATCAACTGCGCTGCTGTAGGTGGCCATGGCAGTACGGCTGCATTCCTTTTGGCATCCATTAGTTGTCGCCTGAGCATCATAGCTGCTTCCTGGAGAAACCTTTCCTCAGAGGCGGCCATCTTAAATGCTGCCTCTACTGCTTGTCCAACTGGTAAGAGATCAGAATACATAAGTTCACTTCGGTAGTTGGGTGCCCAAAATTTAACCTTGTGACTAAAATATTTCTCCAACTTATTCTTGAGTTTATAGGTTTTGTAGTTTGGATTGTAAGTTGATGGATGATGTTCTTGTAAATATAGCAAATATTTCTCTTTCAACATTGTCACAAGTTCTACGTTGCACCCCTTGATTATATGTTCTTCAACATACTCACAGATGTAGGAGAATGCTTCGCTATGGGCAGCTGAATGTTCAACAGCACTCTGATCCGGCTCTTTATTAACATTTCGCTCCTGCTTACGAGTGTAATCTCTGCGACAAGAATTATGATAATGTGCCTCTCGTGCTCGCAAGTCACAGCCTTCAATCTTTCCAAGTAATGTGTAGTTATTTTTATGTTTTGTAGCCTGTAGTATTGACTCAGCTTCAGTTTCTGTAACACACTTTCTTGGAAACTCTATGACACCCTTGTCTCGTTTTCTGTTTTTTCCACAGAACAGGCACGGATCTGAAGGAAATAAAATTGATGAGGATGATACTCGCTTTCGATTTGAAGTTGAAGGCCCTTCGTCATCTTCAACTGGATGTTGTCGTTTTCTACTTTTGATATGACCAACATTTGTAATCTTTTGATAACACTTCCTGTGTATTCCATGGGTATTTGCATTCAGTGTCTCTGGAACTTCTTCACAGATTTCGTCCATCCTCACATTAGCATCAGCACTAGCTTTGCGGAGCTGCACTGATTCCTTGATCTTTTCAAAGCTCACATCAGTCAGTTTTCGAACAATTTTGTCAGTTTTCTGTTCAGAAAAATGTATAATGCAAGTCCTTTTGGCACACTCTGAAGAGGTTTTTTTCCTCTGGCTTTTCTTTTTCCGTAAACTAACTGGACGTTCTGCCATGCTGACTAATTATTACCAGTTGATATTGGATCCTTTGCCTGAAATAAAAATGCATCATAGTTTAAGCACAGAACCAATTTCAAAAAGCTGGAGAATATATTGTTATCCATTGACACCAAAATGATACAGTTATGTAACAATTTACAGAAGTTACGGGGAAAAGTGGGTATTGCTGATAATACGTGGCCATTATACAATGAATTGATTATTGCCACTTAATTAATATATTTTGGGAAATTAGTGAACGAAACTGATATGCAATATTCTAAATAAGATTATGTACAAAATCAAATATAGAAATGTAACCAAATGCCTCAACAATTTCATCAGTATCAGTAGCAACTAGTTACAGGTGCCCGTTTTCGAACAAAAATTAAGGGTAGGGGGTACAATAGTGGCCCTGGAATACGTAATAATCATTAATTATGGACATACTTATATACCATTCTGTAGCACTTGGTCTTAGCATTATGTTGGTACCAAAAATGTTCACTTAGTTTGGATATTAAGGAAGTTAGAGCCAATAAAGCGACACAAAGTAAGTGCGGCTGAAAATGTGAAAATTTGGCGTGCGGTTTGTATAAAAAGTGATAATTTTGCATTTTTGCCACGTTTATATGTTTGGAAACACCCGGATATACTTAACGGACACCCTAAGGAAGAAAACTAGGGGGGTCGTGAAAATTCCCTAGGGGGGGGAGGGTTTCACTTTCTGCCCCATGGACTATTGTTATTGTTATTGTTTTTATATATATTTCAAAAGTTTATTCATATTATTGTTATTGTTATTGTTATACATACATATATATATGTATATATATATATATATATATATATGTATATATATATATATATATATATGTATACATATAATATATATATATATATATATATAAATATATATAAATATATATATATATATATACAATATACATATATATATATATATATATATGTATATATAAATATATATACTCACACACACACACACACACACACATATATATATATATATATATATGTATATATATACTGTATATATATATATATATATATATACACATATATATATATATATATATACGCACACACATATATATATATATATATATGTATATATATATATATATATATATGTATGTATATATATATATATATATATGTGTGTGTATTTATATATATATAGAGTACATATATACATATTTTTGGGGTCAAGGTCAACAGTATTGCCTGAATTATGACTACTCAGTCTCTCCCCATCCCTTGGGTAGGGGGGAGAGGGATTAGTTATACCCTCTTGGGAGGGTATACCTCGAGAGGTACACTCGAAAACCACACTCTCCCATAAATTGCTGAAACTGCCATGTTGTAGTTAGAAAACTGGAAGGGAGTGGGAAGGGTTGGATCTGTGTTTGTATCTCTATGTAACTAAATATATAGCCATTATTTTTGACGGGTTGCGTACACTATTAATGGTATATTCCCTCAGTGTTTTTGAGTTCAAATATTGAGTGATTGTTGCAATCGACTTGGCGATGCAGCTGAGGTCACAGGTATCACTAATCACCTATTGATTATGAATGAACATTCCAATCCCATAAAACATCGCTCAGTTAATCTACATATCGTTCAGCTATGAGGAATTCCTCATAAGAAACGTTTCGAAACGTTTTGAAACTTGATGAAATATATCGAAAGAGGAAAACATTGAAGCCATTAGCGGGAGGGTTTTATATTATCGTTCAGATTCTCTATATTTCGTTCAAGTTTATGCATACGAGTAGAGAAAGAGCGTTAAATTATATTTAAATCAGCTGAAATGGAATTAAAAAATCGTGATATAATTTACGAGAGATTTATAGGGAAAAATATGTGCAATTTCCGTTACGAATTTATTTTTAGGGAAAAGAATTTTCAGAAAATTATTTTTTTAATAAATTAATCAAAGACGATAATTTAATTAAGATCATCACAAGATGAACCTTAACAAGCTATATAACATCGGGAATGGACAGGCCTTGGATGGGTGACCGTCAATGAATTACCATAATGAGATTTCTCAATTATTAAGATCGTATTATGTATATATCTCCAGTAATGCTATGTATAAATCAAGAATGTTACGTATACATCTCAGATATACATCTCAAGTAATGTTATGTATACATCTCAGATATACATCTCAAGTAATGCTAAGTATACATCTCCAATAATATATATATATATATATATATATATATATATATATCCAATAATGTTATGTATACATCTCCAGTATTATTATATATACATCTCCAATAATGGTATGTACAGTATACATATCTATTGATGTTATATATACATCTCCCTTAATGTTAAATATACATCTCCAGTAATGTTATGAATACAGTATACATATCTATTGATATTATATATACATCTCCATTAATGTTAAATATACATCTCCAGTAATGTTATGAATACAACTCCACCAATGTTGTGTATACATCTCCAGCAATGATATGTATACATCTCCATCAATGATACGTAAACATCTCCAGTCTTGTAGAGTATACATCTCCGGAAATTATATGTATACATCTCCAGTAATGTTATGTATACATTCCCAGTGATGTTATGTATACATCTCCAGCAATACTAAGATATATCTCCAGAAATGTTATGTATAGATATATACCCTCAAGCAAGAAAACTCCACCCCTAGAAAGCGGAAGACCATGGTACAAGTGGCTATGGCCCTATCCAGCACTAGGGAATATTGGTTTTATTTTGAAACGTCTTTCTCCTTGAAGACCTGCTTGCCATAGCTAAAGAGTCTTTTCTACCCTTACCAAGAGGAAAGTAGCCACTGACCAATTATAATACAGGACCTAACCTCTTGAGTGAAGAATTGTTTGGTAATCTCAGTGTTGCCAGGTGTATGAGGACAGAGGAGAACGTGGAAAGAATAAGCCAGACTGTTAAGTTTAAGTGTAGGTAAAGAAAAATCAGCCGTAACCAGAGATATGGCTCCAATGTAGTCCTGTCTGGCCAGTCAAAGAAGCCAATAATTATCTAGTGGTAGTATATCAACGGGTGGTTGGTGTCTTACCAACATACTACCCATATATATATATATATATATATATATACAATGGAATTTTCATTGAAGCCAATTATTTACCTAAGTGACGTCAATATGTTTCCTACAGGAATCCTCGTATTTCCTCAGCTTCGTTAGATCCTCAAGAGTAAACCTTTGGTTTAAGAAACGATGACTATTTCTTTATTATATCATTATAACAAACCTTCTCACAAGAGACTGGGAGCCATTGCAAAAAAAAAAATGCAGATGGCGCCGTGAGAAGAGAGAGCCTTGCGAGCGGCTCTCCTTTTTCTTTCTCGTTTTCGTTTTCTTGCTAATTGACCCCTTCGAAGTGTTAACTCTGTTCGGGGTGCAGATTGCCATGTGGCGTGTCAAGAATACGTCCTTTGATATTTCGCGATATCCCTGGTTCTTTTATTAGGGATATTCGCTCCAGGAGTTAGAATTCTGGGTACCTTAAGGTAAATTCTCTGGGAATATCGCCGTAGTTGTAATATACCCAAGGAAGCTACCCTATAGGAACTTCCATCAGGACGACATGGCTTGAGCCCAAAAATATATATATATAACCAGACACTCTGTTTTTTATTATATAGGGAAAATTGTATACTAGAGAGAGAGAGAGAGAGAGAGAGAGAGAGAGAGAGAGAGAGAGAGAGAGAGAGGTGGAAACCTGTTATACCAAGAAACTTTTAAAAACAAAGAACCATTTATACTGTTCGTAGCTGCAAATTATTTATAGAAAACTTTCCCCATAAAATCATAATTAATTGTTAAAATTAAATAATAAATTAAATTTTTTTCTGAAGATAGAATTTCATAATTAGATTTAATTAGCCAGAAAGACAATTCAATTTTGTGGTTATAAGCTTTCAAATGGTATTTCTAAAGTAAGAGATTTAACCATCAAGTTATTTCATTAAAAGTTTTCCCATTTATTCATCAGAGAGAGAGAGAGAGAGAGAGAGAGAGAGAGAGAGAGAGGGAGAGAGAGAGAGAAGACGCATCCTTCTACAAAGAAAACCATTGTGATATTATATTAAGAATATTCCAGCTAATCCTGAATAATTAGCAAAGACTAGAAATGTCCAAATCGTTTTTTAGGTCAAATCTCCTTTGTGATTCAAACGATCCTTTTTGCATTGTTTCCTCAAAAGGAAAAATAGGGATTCGATCTTTTGCTCTTCACAAATTGGCAATCAAGGCTTTGGCATGTGTGCTTGTGTGTTTGTGTGTGTGTGTGTATGTGTGTACAGAGGAGAGTTGGTTTTTTCCAAGAGAGTAAATAAAAGTGTTATTCAAACAAAGACATTTGGAAGTCGAAAGGATTTTTTTTTTTTTTTTTTTTTTGTAGATTAAAGATCAATAATGGACGTTCAGTTGTCTGTTGTCATTTGCTTGATAATTCCAAAGACTCAGTCTTCCTATTTTTTAGAGCAATAAGCGTGTTTGTACGTGTGTATCCTCGTATGTTTGTGCACCTTCATTGTCCGGATGAGATTCAAAATCAAATAATCATTCCCAATATTTCATGAAAAGTTTATTGAAATCGGACTTAATCTCTTTTCATGAAATAGAAATTCTAGTTTTTAAAATGAATCCATATTAAGGATCATATCAAGTCATTGAAACACAGGCTTAATTGGCTAACATAATAAGGCCTATTTTTTTCCTTTTAAGCTTCGCTAATTTGCAGTTTCAAATGTTCGAATGGAAATTCTTTTATTGCAAATATTTGTATCAATGCGGATTGTGAAATGTAGATTGTTTGGTTGTGTATATATTTGTTGCAATGTTGAGCAATTAATTCTTTTGTGTTTGAGCTTCTGATCTTTTTTTATTTTTTTTTATCTTTTATTATTTTTTATCTTTTATTATTTTTTATTATTTATTATTTATTATTATTTTATTTATTATTTTTTATTTTTTTTATCTTTTATTTATTTTTATTATTTTTTATTATCTACAAAGTATATAAGCCTACTTGTCTCGTAAAAGGAAATTGAGTTATTTCCTTAAAGTGTGAAACGTTTTTCTCAGACGTTTACGAAGAACATTTAGAAATGTGAGGGATTTAAAAGACTTTATTGAATGAAGATATTTCAAAACAAAGTTTATTTACTATATAGCATAATTAAGTTTTATAAAATATACATATGTATATATATATATATATATATATATCTATATCTATATCTATATATATATATATATATATACACGCACACATATAGAGAGAGAGAGAGAAAGTGTTGGTTTTATACACACACATATATACATATATATATATATATATATATATATACTGTATATATAATTCTCTCAAATATAGAAGATATTTACATATTCGATTATTATTATTATTATTATTATTATTATTATTATTATTATTATTATTATTATCATTATTATTATTATTATTATTATTATTATTATTATCATTATTATTCTATAACAAAATCAAACACGCAAACATTCACACACACCAACAGAACAAACACAGAATAATTACCCCACTTTCCAATTTGAATATCAACAACAATAAAACAATAAATCCATCAACTTTTAAACCAACATCTGCATATCTCATTAATCCAAATATTCATGCAAGATTAGCTGTTGTATTCAAACAAATGAATGTTCATTTGTTGGGCAATTGCAAACAAAAAGTAATTAATTTGTTTAATGATACCTGGTGTAACACAGGCTGCTCGTGGAGGGATTTATAAATTTAGTTTCATAATAATAATAATAATAATAATAATAATAATAATAATAATAATAATAATAATAATAATAATAATAATAATAATATTAATAATAATGATAATAATAATAATAATGATAATAATAGATACAGTTATACAGTATATGCTTATATAAAAAAAAAGTATTACATATTTGCGATAAACTTTGAAAAGACGAATCAAAAAATATAAATGACAAGATTTATCATTAATCATTTTCAATATGTCAGATGGATTAAGGCAAAAAGGAAAATTCAGAATTTCAAAGCTGAAATAGTGTTTAATATCTCGGTGAAACTATAAAAGCGTTATCATAATCATTTTTAATTAATCATGCGGGATATAGTGAAGAAACAGTATGTAATTTTACTTTAAAAATCAAACTAAGATCCACATATATATATATATATATATATGTGTGTGTATATATATATATATATATATATGTGTGTGTATATATATATATATATATATATGTATATATATATATATATATATAATGTGTGTATATATATATATATATTAATATATATATATATATATATATATTAATATATATATATATATATATATGGCAACACGTATATATATATATATATATACATACGTGGTGAGATATATATATATATATATATATAAATATATATATATATATATATATATACTTTGATATACATTATATATGTCTCTGTGTACGCGTTTTTCTAATGCTTCTGTCTCAATTTACACAAAAAATAGATACAGAGATATATAATAGATATTAGTTTGAACACAGTAGTGAGAATTTCTCTGTTTAATTGAACGGTCCCGAGAGAGAGAGAGAGAGAGAGAGAGAGAGAGAGAGAGAGAGAGAGAAATTGCATATTTGCATTTCTTTTTATAATAATAATAATAATAATAATAATAATAATAATAATAATAATAATAATAATAATAATAATAATAAAACTTCTTTAAGTTAACCAGAAGAAATCTCGAATCGTGAAAATAAAAATCGTCTGATAAAGTTGATCAAAATCCGATTAGAAAATGAATAACCGAAAGTTATTTGGGTCAGAAGGAATCAGAAGTTGTCCTCCAACTTAAGAAAACTTAGCCCAAGACTTTGTTATTGTTGAGTTAAGTTAAGTTAAATCAACTTCAAGTTCGGTTGGGCAATCAAGAAGTTCTAACGGTTTTTGCGCCATCTGGAAATTGGTCGATTTTGCCCCTGTTTATTTTATGTGTTTTTATGTTTGTTCGTTCAAGTGTTCGTTTGTGTGTTTGCTTGTTTGTGTGTTAGCTTGTTTAATTGTTTGTGTGTTTCTTTGTGTGTTGTTTGTTTGTTTGTTTGTGTTTGTTTGTGTGTTTGTATGTCTGTGTGTTTGTTTGTTTGTTGGTGTATTTTTTTTGTTTGATTGTGTTGTTGTGTTTGTTTTTTTTTCGTTTGTGTGTTTGTTTGTATATTTGTTTGTGTGTTTGTTGTTATATTTGTTTGTGTGTTTGTTTATTTGTTTGTGAACAGTTTCCTGGCCACAATTTTAATCGTAGAGTAATGAAACTTGCAGGGATTGCCTGTCATGTAAAAAGCTGAAACTCGTCAAATTTTGGAAGGTCAAGGTCAAAGGTCAAGGTCACGGTCAAGCAAAATTTCCAATTCAAGTAATCGGCCATAAGTTTGGACATCGTTGTCACAGAGACTTCAAACTTGGTTCATATTTGAGTGAATGAAAATCAAGGCTAATTAATACATGTTAATGTCAAAGGTCAAGGTCGAGCAAAAGGTCATGAAATAAGCTGCCGTGGCAGAGGTCTGCCCTCTACCAAGTGTCCCTCTAGCTTAGACTTTTTCAGAGAGAGAGAGAGAGAGAGAGAGAGAGAGAGAGAGAGAGTTACATTTCACTTGAACATCTGGTTTCAACTGCTGGAAATTCGCTTTACAACAGTGAGCTCTCTCTCTCTCTCTCTCTCTCTCTCTCTCTCTCTCTCTCTCTCTCTGTTGCGTAATACCTCGTAATTTTGGACAGACAATATAGAAGTCCTACCATGCCTTTAATTGCGGGCTGTTGGGTGAAACATCTTGCGTCTGGCAGCGCATGCTGTAGAAATTATCGCATATAGATGTTTTTTATCATACACCTGGCAACATAACCAGTGATGACCTCCAGTTAGTGCAAGTCACTTTACTTTTAGAATAGGCATTTTCAACAGCCATTTGTGTTCCTCTTATTCATATTAAACATTTACTCGAAAGAAAATGCCTCTCTACTTTTATTCCGAACAGCGACAGGTGGTATCGTACAAATTTATCACAGTTGTTGTTTCTTGTAATGTTATCATACTTTTGGGAATATTATCTGTTATTGTTTCTGTTATTGCTTCTCCAGAAGGGTATAGTATCAACCTCTCTCTCTCTCTCTCTCTCCTCTCTCTCTCTCTCTCTCTCTCAGCCTAACTTATAGTCAATTATTCACTCAAATATTCTTGGTGCTTATATTAAAATATGTGATGTAGTTCTTAAGAGAAAGAGAGATTATATTCAATTTTACCATCATAGGACTTTCTTAATCTTTTAAGTCTCTCTCTCTCTCTCTCTCTCTCTCTCTCTCTCTCTTTCTTTATATATATATATATATATATATATATATATCTACCAAT
>NC_090758.1:8311331-8323831 GCF_036898095.1 Palaemon carinicauda
AGAACCGCTTCCATCGTTTCACCGCTTATGACGTCATACTGCTTCTCCTGTGATATGGTAACGATTTTGTCCGTCGAACATAGTTCGATCGTGTAAACGCACCTTTAAAGCGAAAAATCTTTGATTTACTGTCGAGACATATATTGTTTTCTCGACGCAGTAAGAGAATCTTAGGTTTCTATGTCTTCTAGGTAATATATATTATTGTTATTGTTATTGTTATTATATATATTTCAAAAGTTTATTCATATTAATGGTATTGTTATCGTTTTTGTTATTGTTATTGTATATATTTCAAAAGTTTATTCATATTATTGTTATTGTTATTATTATTGTTATATATATATATATATATATGTATATAACATATATATGTGTATATATATAATATATATATATATATATATATATATGTATATATATACATATATACACACACACACACACACATATATATATATATATATGTATATATATGTGTATATATATATATATATATACATATATATATATATATATATACATATATATAAATATATATATATATATATATATATACAGTATATATATATATATACATATATATATATATATATATGCATATATATATATATATATATATATGTTGTTATTATTATTGGGTGTGGACGTGTGTTTCAATACTCTGTATCGAATCTGGCTTTAAACGGAATCATTGTGTATCTCGTTGTTTATACTATGAAAAATCTCTTTGTGGGTGTTTGCTAGTATTGATATTAGTGAAATATAGTGTTAAAAATCAGTGGTTTCCTTGTATGTGAGGTCTGTAGCGAAAGGCCTGACCCAGCATTTTTGTGTTGGGGCGGGGCTACCTGAAAAGTCATTGAAAAACGACTCAATATGCCCTTCTCTAGAAAACGAAAAGAAAAACTTAATCCGTGAATGATTTCGATATATTTGTGACTGAAATCGACACGGTACTCCAAGGAAAAGAGGAAAATATAATGGCAGCAGCTAATGAAGAATGTGATGACTTAGGCAATCATGGCATGTGTGGGCACTGTGAGCCTATGTCGCTGATGGGATACAATGCGATGAATGCCGAAGATGGTACCATGATGAAGAAGCTTGCTCTAATTTAAGGGATGGTACAAGTACTCTTTTACAAAGCAGGAACACCATTTATAAACGTCCAAGATGTGTCGAGACTGCAAATACCAATGGTTCATGGGTCAGGCAATCGTGGGAAGACATGATGAGACTAAGCATCAACATAGAAGAGATGAAGGTAAATGTACAACAACAGATGTCTGGTTTTATGGATATGATAACTGCTCAAGACACTAATATGCGTCAAGAAATTGTTAAGCTGAAAGAGAAACTTATGGAATACGAACAAGAGAATGTGACCAAGACCACATATGCAAGCAAGTTGAAATCAAGAAAAACTTTGGTTATAAAATCTACGGAGGAAAATACGAAGGCTTCAGAGATCAAGAAAACTATCATGAAGAAGATAACCACGAATGTCGAACAGGTCAAAACCTCTAAACAAGGCCACTTGGTAGTTAATTTTGCGGATAAAACTGGGTTAGAAAAGGCTAAAAATGACTTAGAAGAGGTCAAGAATGACATTAAGGTAAAAGTAGATAAAAAGGATCTACTTAAACCGAAGATCAAGGTCTGCAATATTGATGAAAATGAAGATGATATAATTGCCAGTATAATGGAGAAGAATGAATGGTTGAATGATATATGTGAAAATGAAGAGGACTTTAAATTGATCAGGAAGTTTAAATCAAGACAAAGCGGTAAATTACACGTCATTATAAAGTGTAGTCCAACTATCAGGAAAGTCTTCCGTAAAAGGGATGATAGAGTATATACCACGCTCGGAGGATGCTGTAAAATTTATGATTCCTACAATGTATTTCAGTGTTATAAATGCCAGGAATTTGGTCATACTGCCGAAAATTGTAGCAAGACTCAGGTATGTGCCAAGTGTAGCCAGGATCATCGAACCACGGATTGTACTGTAAATACGTTAAAGTGTCATAACTGCACAGTGAGGAATTACAATGATACGAATCATAAGACATATGACGATAACTGTAAAGTATACAAGGAGGAGCTTACCAGGATAAAAAATAGAACTGATCATGGAGTCTAGCCCATTGGTTAAGTGTGGTCTGATAAATATTCAATCGGTGGGGAATAAAACCATAAAGATTAGAAATCTTCGAAATGGAATTAGACTTATGCTTATTAACAGAAACTTGGTTGCAGGGAAATATTAGTGATAACTCAAAGATTCAGGAGATGACGCTGTGTACTCACGATTTCTACCACGTACCAAGAAAGGACAAAACTGGAGGAGGAGTGGGTGTCTTTGTGTCGAAAACCTTCTCTAGGATTTCTATCATGATTGAAATAGTATTTGAAACGTTTGAATATATCTGTTTAAAACTGACAAGAAACAATAAGGTATTGAATATAATATCATTATATAGACCACCAGGGAGTAATATGACGAAATTCATTGAAGGATTTAGTATTCTTGTGGGTGTGGTGGACGATATTAAAAATACATTAATTGGTGGAGACTTCAATTGTTGGGTAGATGATGAAAATGATAATAAGGCTAAAGAACTCAAGGAAGTATTTGAGATGTTTAATTTGATAAAAGTGTTTTGGTATCAACGTCAGTAGGTGGTCATACACTCGACTTGGTCATATGTGGAAAAGACTCAGACCTAATAAAAAACCTTGAAGTGGAACCAGACTTTGAGATCTTAATAACACATAAACTCATCACCTTTGATGTTAATATAAATTGCACCAGAGTATTGAAAAAATGGATCACATATAGGGAACGGGAAAATTTTGATGCTGAGAATTTTATTGAAGCTAGTGTAGCGCAAATGTCCTGTGTGAACACACAATGTGAACATATGGTAGACATAGAATGTGTTGGGTGTTATACCAAGAAATACAACGACAATTTTGGAAAAATGTACGATACCATGTGTCCCATAAAGAACAAACAAATAGTTGTACGCGAAAATGTTAGATGGTATAATAGTGAGCCATTAAAGGCAAAAAGACACTGACGTAAGATGGAAGGTAGATGGAAAAGAGCCAAATCCTTACAAGCCAGAAATCTATATAATAAGGCCAGAAATGACTATAACATCCTGTTAGAAAAAAAAAAATTCTACAACGGCGAATGTAAAAAAACCAATAACATGAAGGACTTTCACAAAAACCTTGATGATTTGATGGGATTAAAGAAAAAATATGTCTTGCCTGACAATGGTTGTGCAGAGAGTTTTGCTATATTCCTTAATGAAAAAAATGATAAAATATATAGAGGTTTCCCCCAAAATCACTTGGAAGGACAGTCAGCTATGCCAGTGAAGGAGGGAAAGAAGTTAATAAAATTTAAGGAAATAAATATGTGCGACTTGTTAAAGGCTATGAGAGGGATGAAGAATACATATTGTGGAAACGACCCTTTCCCAAACAGTTCAATAAGTGAAGCTCCAAACAAGCAAGTTGTATATAATATTTACCTGAACATAATTAACCTAAGTATATCACAATCCTGTTTTCCTAGCTGTGAAAAAAACTGCGTTGATCAAACCAATTTACAAAGGGAAAGGTGATGTAAACGAACTAAATTCATATAGGCCATTTCAAATTTATCCTACATGTCAAAGCTTATTGAAAAAGTCATAAGTGAGCAATTATGGGCGCATATTGACGAGTTAGAGGTATTCCCGGAAAATCAATCGGCCTACAGAGCTAATCATTCTACAGAAACTACTTTATGCTCAATAATGAATGATATGATAGGTCTTCTTGATGGGGGAAAGTGTGGAATTTTGATTATGTTAGATCTTAGTGCTGCTTTTGACACTGTTGTGCACGAGTACTCACTTGACGACTTAAAGTCTATTGGAGTGACTGAGGAAGCACTGAAATTTTTGCGAAGTGACTTAGTGAACAGGAAGACTATTGTAGAAGTTTCTGGAAACCGATCCAATGAGAGAATTCTCATGAAGGGTGTACCACAGGGTAGTGTTCTGGGCCCTATCTTGTTTAACATATATACTATCGAGCTATCACACATCTTGAAAAAACAAAAAGTGGGTTTTAAACTATATGCAGATGATACTCCATTTTACCTCTCAATTTCAACAACACAAGATACAGAGAAGAAAATTGATGAGATAATGACTGAAATAAAAACATGGATGCAGAGGAAAAAGCTCAAATTAAATGATGATAAAAAAGAATGTATGTTCTTTGGCACAAAGGTGGCTTTGAAGAATTACCAGTTAATTCAAAGTATAAAAATTGGTGATGCTGATGTTGGGATTGTGCCTGTTGTGAAAAATTTGGGTGTACTGATAGATTTTAATTTGTCAATGAGGGACCAAATTGTGAACACAGTGAAAGTGTGTAACTATCACCTGAGAAAAATAGCATTTATTAGAAAATATTTAACAGAGGGCAGTACAATAATTTTAGCGAGGAGTCATGTAATATCAAGGCTTGATTATTGCAATTCTCTGTACTACAAATTGCCCAATACACTACTAAGAAAGCTTCAAAATGTGCAAAACCGGGCGGCTAGACTGATAAAAGGCATTAAACTAAGGGAGAGAATAACTCCTGCATTGATCGATCTACATTGGTTACCTGTTAAGGCTAGAATTGAATTTAAAATTTGCTTGTTGACTCACAAAGCAATTACAAGTGATAAGCCTAAATACCTTCGTGATTGCTTGGTCCCCTACCCTGAAGCTACCAGCGCCGCTGTAAGAGTTAGACATGCTGATGACCCATATAGACTATTCGATATTAGTGTGAATCATGCAATAGGAGGAAGAACATTCAGTTATGCTTCACCGAGAGTCTTTAACGACCTTCCACTCGATGTCAAGAATAGCAATAATGTGGCATCTTTCAAGAAAAACCTAAAGACTTATCTTTTTTGAAAGTGTTATAATAGTGACCTGAAAACTATTAAGCCTGAATACAAATGCTAGCGAAATAACTGAAAACGATACAGAGCAAAATATTAACTGGAAAGAAATTATTTTTCACACACCAAGGCCCGCCTGAACAGACCTTTAGTGTTTGATGGAGGGCGAGAAATAAACCCGTAAAAGTAAAAGTAAAGTAAGTATATATATATATATATATATACACACACACACATCTATATATATATATATATATACACACACATCTATATATATATATATATATATATAAAATATATATATTATATATATAAAATATATATATATATATATTTTATGTGTGTATATATATATATATATATATATGTATATATATATGTGTGTATATATGAGTACATATATACATATTTTTGGAGTCAAGGTCAACAGCATTGCCTGAATTATGACTACTCAGTCTCTCCCCATCCCTTGGGTAGGGGGGAGAGGATTAGTTATACCCTGTTGGGATGGTATACCTCGAGAGGTACACTCGAAAACCACACTCTCCCATAAATTGCCGAAACTGCCACATTGTAGTTAGAAAAGTGGGAGGGGGTGGGAAGGGTTGAATCTGTGCACGTCTCTATATAAATAAATTTTTAGCCATCATTTTTGACGGGTCGCATACACTATTAATGGTATATTCCCTCAGTGTTTTTGAGTTCAAATATTGAGTGATTGTTGCAATCGACTTGGCGATGCAGCTGAGGTCACAGGTATCACTAATCACCTATTGATTTATGAATGAATATCGCAATCCTATAATAGATCGCTCAGATAATCTACATTTCGTTCAGCTATGAGTAATTCCTCATAGGAAATGTTTCGAAACGTTTTGAAACCCAATGAAATATACCGAAAAGGGAAAATATTGGAGCCATTAGCGAAAGGGTTTTATATTATCGTTTAGATTCTATAAATTTCGTTCAGGTTTATTCATAGGAGTATAGAAAAAGCGTTGATATATATTAAAATTTATTGTGTTTCAATACTCTGTATCGAATCTGGCTTTAAACGGAATCATTGTGTATCTCGTTGTTTATACTATGAAAAATCTCTTTGTGGGTGTTTGCTAGTATTGATATTAGTGAATATAGTGTTAAAAATCAGTGGTTTCCTTGTATGTGAGGTCTGTAGCGAAAGGCCTGACCCAGCATTTTTGTGTTGGGGCGGGGCTACCTGAAAAGTCATTGAAAAACGACTCAATATGCCCTTCTCTAGAAAACGAAAAGAAAAACTTAATCCCGTGAATGATTTCGATATATTTGTGACTGAAATCGACACGGTACTCCAAGGAAAAGAGGAAAATATAATGGCAGCAGCTAATGAAGAATGTGATGACTTAGGCAATCATGGCATGTGTGGGCACTGTGAGCCTATGTCGCTGATGGGATACAATGCGATGAATGCCGAAGATGGTACCATGATGAAGAAGCTTGCTCTAATTTAAGGGATGGTACAAGTACTCTTTTACAAAGCAGGAACACCATTTATAAACGTCCAAGATGTGTCGAGACTGCAAATACCAATGGTTCATGGGTCAGGCAATCGTGGGAAGACATGATGAGACTAAGCATCAACATAGAAGAGATGAAGGTAAATGTACAACAACAGATGTCTGGTTTTATGGATATGATAACTGCTCAAGACACTAATATGCGTCAAGAAATTGTTAAGCTGAAAGAGAAACTTATGGAATACGAACAAGAGAATGTGACCAAGACCACATATGCAAGCAAGTTGAAATCAAGAAAAACTTTGGTTATAAAATCTACGGAGGAAAATACGAAGGCTTCAGAGATCAAGAAAACTATCATGAAGAAGATAACCACGAATGTCGAACAGGTCAAAACCTCTAAACAAGGCCACTTGGTAGTTAATTTTGCGGATAAAACTGGGTTAGAAAAGGCTAAAAATGACTTAGAAGAGGTCAAGAATGACATTAAGGTAAAAGTAGATAAAAAGGATCTACTTAAAACCGAAGATCAAGGTCTGCAATATTGATGAAAATGAAGATGATATAATTGCCAGTATAATGGAGAAGAATGAATGGTTGAATGATATATGTGAATATGAAGAGGACTTTAAATTGATCAGGAAGTTTAAATCAAGACAAAGCGGTAAATTACACGTCATTATAAAGTGTAGTCCAACTATCAGGAAAGTCTTCCGTAAAAGGGATGATAGAGTATATACCACGCTCGGAGGATGCTGTAAAATTTATGATTCCTACAATGTATTTCAGTGTTATAAATGCCAGGAATTTGGTCATACTGCCGAAAATTGTAGCAAGACTCAGGTATGTGCCAAGTGTAGCCAGGATCATCGAACCACGGATTGTACTGTAAATACGTTAAAGTGTCATAACTGCACAGTGAGGAATTACAATGATACGAATCATAAGACATATGACGATAACTGTAAAGTATACAAGGAGGAGCTTACCAGGATAAAAAATAGAACTGATCATGGAGTCTAGCCCATTGGTTAAGTGTGGTCTGATAAATATTCAATCGGTGGGGAATAAAACCATAAAGATTAGAAATCTTCGAAATGGAATTAGACTTATGCTTATTAACAGAACTTGGTTGCAGGGAAATATTAGTGATAACTCAAAGATTCAGGAGATGACGCTGTGTACTCACGATTTCTACCACGTACCAAGAAAGGACAAAACTGGAGGAGGAGTGGGTGTCTTTGTGTCGAAAGCCTTCTCTAGGATTTCTATCATGATTGAAATAGTATTTGAAACGTTTGAATATATATGTTTAAAACTGACAAGAAACAATAAGGTATTGAATATAATATCATTATATAGACCACCAGGGAGTAATATGACGAAATTCATTGAAGGATTTAGTATTCTTGTGGGTGTGGTGGACGATATTAAAATACATTAATTGGTGGAGACTTCAATTGTTGGGTAGATGATGAAAATGATAATAAGGCTAAAGAACTCAAGGAAGTATTTGAGATGTTTAATTTGATAAAGTGTTTTGGTATCAACGTCAGTAGGTGGTCATACACTCGACTTGGTCATATGTGGAAAAGACTCAGACCTAATAAAAAACCTTGAAGTGGAACCAGACTTTGAGATCTTAATAACACATAAACTCATCACCATTGATGTTAATATAAATTGCACCAGAGTATTGAAAAAATGGATCACATATAGGGAACGGGAAAATTTTGATGCTGAGAATTTTATTGAAGCTAGTGTAGCGCAAATGTCCTGTGTGAACACACAATGTGAAACATATGGTAGACATAGAATGTGTTGGGTGTTATACCAAGAAATACAACGACAATTTTGGAAAAATGTACGATACCATGTGTCCCATAAAGAACAAACAAATAGTTGTACGCGAAAATGTTAGATGGTATAATAGTGAGCCATTAAAGGCAAAAAGACACTGACGTAAGATGGAAGGTAGATTGGAAAAGAGCCAAATCCTTAACAAGCCAGAAATCTATATAATAAGGCCAGATATGACTATAACATCCTGTTAGAAAAAAAAAAAATTCTACAACGGCGAATGTAAAAAAACCAATAACATGAAGGACTTTCACAAAAACCTTGATGATTTGATGGGATTAAAGAAAAAAATATGTCTTGCCTGACAATGGTTGTGCAGAGAGTTTTGCTATATTCCTTAATGAAAAAAATGAATAAAATATATAGAGGTTTCCCCCAAAATCACTTGGAAGGACAGTCAGCTATGCCAGTGAAGGAGGGAAAGAAGTTAATAAAATTTTAAGGAAATAATATGTGCGACTTGTTAAAGGCTATGAGAGGGATGAAGAATACATATTGTGGAAACGACCCTTTCCCAAACAGTTCAATAAGTGAAGCTCCAAACAAGCAAGTTGTATATAATATTTACCTGAACATAATTAACCTAAGTATATCACAATCCTGTTTTCCTAGCTGTGAAAAAAAACTGCGTTGATCAAACCAATTTACAAAGGGAAAGGTGATGGTAAACGAACTAATTCAATATAGGCCCATTTCAAATTTATCCTACATGTCAAAGCTTATTGAAAAAAGTCATAAGTGAGCAATTATGGGCGCATATTGACGAGTTAGAGGTATTGCCCGAGGAAAATCAATCGGCCTACAGAGCTAATCATTCAACAGAAACTACTTTATGCTCAATAATGAATGATATGATAGGTCTTCTTGATGGGTGGAAAGTGTGGAATTTTGATTATGTTAGATCTTAGTGCTGCTTTTGACACTGTTTGTGCACGAGTACTCACTTGACGACTTAAAGTCTATTGGAGTGACTGAGGAAGCACTGAAATTTTTGCGAAGTGACTTAGTGAACAGGAAGACTATTGTAGAAGTTTCTGGAAACCGATCCAATGAGAGAATTCTCATGAAGGGTGTACCACAGGGTAGTGTTCTGGGCCCTATCTTGTTTAACATATATACTATCGAGCTATCACACATCTTGAAAAAACAAAAAGTGGGGTTTTAAACTATATGCAGATGATACTCCATTTTACCTCTCAATTTCAACAACACAAGATACAGAGAAGAAAATTGATGAGATAATGACTGAAATAAAAACATGGATGCAGAGGAAAAAGCTCAAATTAAATGATGATAAAAAAGAATGTAAGTTCTTTGGCACAAAGGTGGCTTTGAAGAATTACCAGTTAATTCAAAGTATAAAAATTGGTGATGCTGATGTTGGGATTGTGCCTGTTGTGAAAAATTTGGGGTGTACTGATAGATTTTAATTTGTCAATGAGGGACCAAATTGTGAACACAGTGAAAGTGTGTAACTATCACCTGAGAAAAATATCATTTATTAGAAAATATTTAACAGAGGGCAGTACAATAATTTTAGCGAGGAGTCCATGTAATATCAAGGCTTGATTATTGCAATTCTCTGTACTACAAAATTGCCCAATACACTACTAAGAAAGCTTCAAAATGTGCAAAACCGGGCGGCTAGACTGATAAAAGGCATTAAACTAAGGGAGAGAATAACTCCTGCATTGATCGATCTACATTGGTTACCTGTTAAGGCTAGAATTGAATTTAAAATTTGCTTGTTGACTCACAAAGCAATTACAAGTGATAAGCCTAAATACCTTCGTGAGTTGCTTGGTCCCCTACCCTGAAGCTACCAGCGCCGCTGTAAGAGTTAGACATGCTGATGACCCATATAGACTATTCGATATTAGTGTGAATCATGCAATAGGAGGAAGAACATTCAGTTATGCTTCACCGAGAGTCATTTAACGACCTTCCCACTCGATGTCAAGAATAGCAATAATGTGGCAATCTTTCAAGAAAAACCTAAAGACTTATCTTTTTTGAAAGTGTTATAATAGTGACCTGAAAACTATTAAGCCTGAATACAAATGCTAGCGAAATAACTGAAAACGATACAGAGCAAAATATTAACTGGAAAGAAATTATTTTTTCACACACCCAAGGCCCGCCTGAACAGACCTTTAGTGTTTGATGGAGGGGCGAGAAATATAACCCGTAAAAGTAAAAGTAAAGTAAGTATATATATATATATATATATACACACACACACATCTATATAAATACTATATATATATATACACACACATCTATATATATATTATATATATATATAAAAATATATATATATATAATATATAAAATATATATATATTATATATATATATTTTATGTGTATATATATATATATATATATTATATATGTATATATATATGTGTGTGTATATATGAGTACATATATAACATATTTTTGGAGTCAAGGTCAACAGCATTGCCTGAATTATGACTACTCAGTCTCTCCCCATCCCTTGGGTAGGGGGGAGAGGATTAGTTATACCCTGTTGGGATGGTATACCTCGAGAGGTACACTCGAAAACCACACTCTCCTCATAAATTGCCGAAACTGCCACATTGTAGGTTAGAAAAGTGGGAGGGGGTGGGAAGGGTTGAATCTGTGCACGTCTCTATATAAATAAATTTTTAGCCATCATTTTTGACGGGTCGCATACACTATTAATGGTATATTCCCTCAGTGTTTTTGAGTTCAAATATTGAGTGATTGTTGCAATCGACTTGGCGATGCAGCTGAGGTCACAGGTATCACTAATCACCTATTGATTTATGAATGAATATCGCAAACATATAATAGATCGCTCAGATAATCTACATTTCGTTCAGCTATGAGTAATTCCTCATAGGAAATGTTTCGAAACGTTTTGAAACCCAATGAAATATACCGAAAAGGGGAAAATATTGGAGCCATTAGCGAAAGGGTTTTATATTATCGTTTAGATTCTATAAAATTTCGTTCAGGTTTATTCATAGAGTATAGAAAAAGCGGTTGATAATATATTAAAATTTATTGAATATTTAATTAACTAATCGTAATGAAATTTACGAGAAATTTATGAGGAAAAAATATGTTGTTCGTGAAATTTGATTTCCGTTAAGAATTTATCTTTAGGGAAAAATAATTTCCAGAATTTTTCTTAATAAATGAATTTAAAGACGATAATCTAATTAAGATCATCACAAGATGAACATTAACAATCTATATAACATCGGGTATGGACAGGCCTTGGATGGGTGACCGTCAATGAATTACCAAAACGAGATTTCTCAATTATTAAGATCGTATTATGTATACATCTCCATTAATGTTATGTATACATCTCAAGTATACATCTCCAGTAAATCTTATGCATACATCTCCAGTAATATTATGTATACCTCAGTAATGTTAGTATACATCCATGGTATACTTCTTCAGTAATGCTATGTATACATCTCCAGCAGTATTATGTATATATCTCCAGTAATGTTATGTATATATCTCCAGAAATGTTATGTATACATGTACACACTCAAGCAAGAGAACTCCACCCAAGAAAGGCGGAAGACCATAGTAGAGAGGCTATGGCCCTATCCAGGACTAGGGAATATTGGTTTTATTTTGGAACATCTTTCTCTTAGAAGAGCTGGTTGCCATAGCTAAAGAGTCTCTTCTACCCTTACCATGAGGAAAGTAGCCACTGACCAATTATAATACAGGACCTAACCTCTTGAAGTGAAGAATTGTTTGCTAATCTCAGTGTTGTCAGGTGTATTGAGGACAGGGGAGATCGTGGAAAGAATAGGCCAGACTGTTAAGTTTAAGTGTAGGTAAAGAAAAATCAGCCGTAACCAGAGATATGGCTCCAATGTAATCCTGTCTGGCCAGTCAAAGAAGCCAATAATTATCAAGTGGGGAGTATATCAACGGGTGGTTGGTGGTCTTACCAACATACTACCCATTATTATATATATATATATATATATATGAATGATGAAATTTTCATTGAAGCCAATTGTTTACCTAAGCGGCGTCAGTGTGTTTCCTATAGGAATCCTCGTATTTCCTAAGCTTCTTTAGATCCTCAAGAGTAAACCTTTGGTCTAAGAAACGATGACTATTTTTATAATATTAATACAGCCTACCTTCTCTC
>NC_090758.1:8336823-8339323 GCF_036898095.1 Palaemon carinicauda
TGGGAACTCCTAGATGACATCCAGACAAGGGTGTGAACACTGTGATGTCATACCACAACAACCTCTCCTGCACTACCTACTAGAATGCAGAGAAACAGCACAGCTACGAGGTGATCTACTTGTAGACATCAACACACCACATGCCATGAAAGAGGCAGCCACACTGGCAAAAGCAATTGTCGAAAGCATAGACACACATGCACAGTTGCTTTCAACTCTACCTCCACCAAGGTAAGACCTCCTCATTCCATGCACCATCTCATCCCCTCATTGTAAGGCTCTATTCACATCACCCCCTTTCACTTCTCAACTAATCTACCACTTAAAAATCTCTCTGCAGGGACCCTAGGGAGTAAAGGGTTGGACAACCCCACCTGCACAATTTTTCTCTAATCTTCAAAAGCCTTACACCCCCACTTTTCAAACTACCACTATCCGAGAAATGATGGCCCTCTACCACTACCACCATCATCCTTACCCTATCCACATCTTTTTCTACTACTAAAAACCTTTCAAATTTCCATTAATGCAACTACCTTATAAATTTTTACAGATCACCTACGGGCCAACCAAGGGAAAGGCCCGTGCCAACAACAAGTGTTGGCTTTAATACCCCAACAACAACAACTGTAATTCTCACTTTAACTCTACTTCCTGAAGAGGGTCGATGTTTATTGACCGAAATATAGTGTTATTTATTCATATTTCCTGTGTTTCTTTTATGGGCCTTTTTGAAAAAACATGTTAAACTGTTCGATTACAGTTATAAATAAGACATATATATATATATATATATCTATATATATATATATATATATACACACACACACATATATATATATATAGTATATATGTGTGCGTATATACATACACTGAAGAAGTGTACGTAATACATGAAAGCACTTGGTACATGGTCTTTTCCTTTCCTGTTTCCTGTGGATTTTACCCTTTAATATATGTCACGTGCAGTTTTGTAACTGATAAGTAATATATATATATTATATTATATATATACTATATGTATATATAATATATATATATATATAAAGTCTCTTCTCGGCTCATTTGTCGTAAGAATTTCAATCCTAAATCGGAAAACGGAAGACAATGAGGACAAACGTTGACAATTGAGAAGCAAAAATGACCCCCCCCCACCTTAAAAAAAATAGAAATAATCTGGCTGGTGGCATCTGGCAACCCTGGGCTCCTTTATTGTCAAGTTTCCGCATACTGCCAGATGATCATTGTCACACACCGTCTCCCTATTGTCATTTTTAATCGCAATATTTTTGTTCGAGAAATATTTTCTCTTTCAATTTTTTCGTGAAAGGATGTTTTAGGGGCTTTTTTCTATATGATTTCTGTAGAATCTTTATTCATGAAAATATTTTTCTTTAATTTCTTTCGAAAGAAAAAATATATGTAAATTTCTAAAAAATTCTATTCATTTTCAAAATTAGTTTTCACCTTTATTTTAAATTGTTCATATTTGGAAATTTTTCAAGATATATATAGTATATATATATATATAGATAGATTATATATATACTTTATATATATATATATATATATATCTACTTTATATATATATATATATATATATATATATATTTATATATATATAATAAATATATATATATATATATATACATTATATATATAGATTGTATATATATATATATATATATATATATCTTTCCCTGTATGAAATTTTTATCTTTACTTTTTTTCATAGTTTTAAATTTCACTTACGGATGGCGGAGGCAAGATACAAAACAATACCCTAGAATCCCAAAATATCGCTGAGCTCTGGACCAGGGAGGACAAGGCAATGGCTATTAGACACCTTAAAGCTTAAACGAGTCTTGAACTCCCATCCAACAGATTGCTAATGAGGGACTATACCAATAGAAACCCACGACAAAGCCCTAGAAAGGAGGTTTCAAGTGTCATACCTACTGTATATGACTATGGGGGAGGTAGCTTGGGATCAATTGTCCAGTACTGTTTCAATGAACTCTGTCACTCCTGAACAGGGTTTGAATTCTGACCAAGTAGCGGGAGTCTCTCTTTCCCTTTCTCTTTCTCTTTCTCTCTCTTTTTCTCTTTCTCTTTCTCTATATACATATACAGTATATATATATATATATATATATAAATATATATATATATATATTATATATATATATAAATATATATATTATATATATATATATACACAGACACACACACACACACATATATGTATATATATATATATATATATACAGGAACATCAGAAACAATAACAACCACAACAACCACAAAAGCGGATAGAACCGTTTCTAGTCCACTGCAGGACGAAGGCCTCAGACATTTCTGTCTTCTTGCTCATCGCAAATAGTTTGCTGATCATGGCAATACGCAAACCCCTTCACAACGTTAAGGTATTCTGGCTTAGGAGTATATATATATATATATATATACATATACATATATATATATATATATACACATATAC
>NC_090758.1:8354323-8372156 GCF_036898095.1 Palaemon carinicauda
TATATATATATATATATATACATATATATATATATATATATATAAATACAGGATATATATATATATATATATATATGCATATATATATATATATATATATAAATTACATATATATATAT
This sequence comes from Palaemon carinicauda, assembly GCF_036898095.1. Classification (NCBI taxonomy): domain Eukaryota; kingdom Metazoa; phylum Arthropoda; class Malacostraca; order Decapoda; family Palaemonidae; genus Palaemon; species Palaemon carinicauda. The sequence continues at coordinate 8,354,443 of NC_090758.1, forward strand.
ATAAACCTATATATATATATATATATATATAAATATATATATATATATATATATGTGTGTGTGTGTGTGTGTGTGTAATGTATGTAAAATTACATGTTTAAATACATGACCTAAAAGGTCAATGTAGAAATTAGGAGCGAGCGTGAGAATGCCAATTCAGTCATAAGCAGGATGCGAAACTCAAGACACTTCTATTCAAATGATATGTAATATTTTTCATGAAGAGTAAACACAACCAGGCCGTGAGGAGGAGTTGTCCCTCAAACGGATGTAAGTACCTTCCGGTATTAATGTTGTGTTTACAATAAATCATTAAGTGCTGAGATAACTAATTAGACTTTAACATCAATATGGATATTTTAGTCACTTTCTGGTCAAGATGTCATACGGAACGGTCATCCGACCAAACCATCTATACTCCTGTGATGGAGATGTTAATAACTGTTTTTAAAGAAATAAACTGTTTTAAAGTTAACTTACTTAGACTTATTCAGAAGAAGAAGTAACCTACCAAGTCTAAACATTACACCACATTGAAGAGACATTTGATTGGAAAACTAATGTGTAATTATAACAGTACCACGCTAACACACACACACACACACACACACATATATATATATATATATATATATATATTTGGGCTCAAGCCATGTCGTCCTGATGGAAGTTCCTATAGGGTAGCTTCCTAGGGTATATTACAACTACGGCGATATTCCCAGAGAATTTACCTTAAGGTACCCAGAATTCTAACTCCTGGAGCGAATATCCCTAATGAAAGGGATATCGCGACATATCAGAGGACGTATTCTTGACACGCCACATGGCAATCTGCACCCCAAACAGAGATAACACATCGAGGGGTCAATTGGCAAGAAACGAAAACGGGCAAGAAAAAGGGGGGACTCGCTCCCAAAGCTCCCTCTTCTCCAGTTTCGTAAGCGTGCCTGGCGCCAATCCTGGCGTCATCTCTATTCCTTTTTGCGTAGCTTAACAACTCGGTGTTTTTTCCAGTGTTTCTAGCAAATCTTGGATTTATTCAGCTTTTTATGGCTTCTCCAACTTCGTCGGCCTCTGATAAGTTGAGTACCATTTCTTTTATGTATAAATGTAGGCTCTTGGTAAATTTTTATGTGATTAATAGTATTAATCTTTGTTACAAGAGCCGCTGCCTACCGGAGGCGTCATGGACGCTGTCGCTCGCTAGGTATGAGTTTTAGTTAGCCAGAGCGACATTCCCGGTTGTTTTGCTTTAATAAATTTTAGCTATTTAGCGTTACATAGGATTTCATTTCGTGCGTTAGTATTACCTTGGCGAAGTATCCGCCAACTCTGGCCTACGCTAGGCCATGTAGCCTAGTCGTTTGGTCCTAGTACTTCCTGCATGATTTTGGTTTTCCGAGTGTATTAAAATTTTATTGAAGCTTTAGGCTGTTTTTTATACATTTAAGATTATGTTGAATATTTCCAAGATAGTATACGAGTGAGTTTCGGTGATTTAGGTAATCGATTCTCTTGGTGCCTAGGCTAAGTTGCTTATGGAGCCTTAGTATACTTTCTCATACTCCCCGGTTTCTTTCTTTTCTTCGGAGAAGGTATACAATCCCTTTCCCTCTGTTCAAGCCTTGGGCTTATCCCTAAGTGGTTTATCTGAATTAACTTTCGATAAAACTATACTGGGGTGTTACTGTACCTTCCTGTTCCAGTAAGTCTGGTTTCAGAGAGGGACAGAACAACAGAGTTTTTAGTCTGAGTCTGTGTTTGTCTGGCTTGGGGTAGAGTCTCCCTCGCTGGCCTGACACAGACATAGGAGGCTTAGCCTCCTTAGGTCACTACCGAAAGTTTCTGTACGAGATGATTCCTTCTTTTGTGATCTAGCAGACTAGTCCTTGTTGCTGTTCTCGGTGGGATGATAAGATCCTTTCCCTGGGAGTAGCAACACCTTCCTTGCTTTGGTTCTTTGGGAGCTGGCAAGTATTGCTGGCCTCCCTCCTTGGATCTCCCTTAGGCTAAGATGAGTTTTCTTGGCTGTGGGTGATCCTTCACTAAAGCAAGGTTGGTGGGACCCTCTTTTGTCCCTTCCCCCTCTATCTCCGTAATGGCCTAGCCATTACAGTACTGTACGTCATTCTACATCTGGACCTAGGATAGGTTAGGATGTGGAATTGACTTAGTCCTTTGCCGGCCGGCAGAGTCTGCCGGCCGTCAAGGGTCTTTTGCTTTGAGTGCTGCCCGGACCTCCCTTGGTCCCTCATCCATGCCTGCCTGTAGAGCCAGACGGCATTGGTCAGGAAGACTGAATTAGATTCTCCCCTTCCTTATATGCACTCTTTCGGATTGCCGGGCTTGGAGGTAGTTTACGCTCTTATCCCGGCATCCATTCTGTTTTCTTCTAGTGCTGTACCCGACCCGGCTGCCGGCCTATGAGGCCGGCAGCCGGGCAGTCGTAGTCCTCTGGTTCTTTTGCTGCAGGCTGGCATCGGTTGTTTACCTTTGCCGGCCGGCTAATGTCAGCCCTTGTCTGCCGGTCGCCAGGAGCAGTGGTCGGCAGCCGGGTGCTACCTTGTGTAGCCGACATTAGCTGTTGCCGGCCGGCAGTTACTGCCGGCCGGCACATGCATTTGAACCAGCGTTCTGCCGCCTTATAGCTGTTAAGTAGTATACTTTAAAGCTAGTTATGGTGTGTGCCGGCCAGCAAGTGCCGGCCGGCACATAACCTTCTATACTGTACCAGTATTCTTCAGTATAACATATACTGTAAGAAGAAAACTATAGTATAGGTTTTGGTACAGCACTGTGTGTTCTAACACTTTTGTGTTGTCTTGCACAGCCCTTTGTTGTTGCCTTGCAGATAAGAAAGTGAGTTCTTTCTTGTCTATTATCCAGGATTTTAAAATCATTGCTTAGGTGTGAGCTACACCTGTTTCCTCTGGAAACTTTTCATTGGTTATTCTAGAAGAGATTAACCATACGATTTTATTATCTGGAAGGCTGCAACAATTGGTTGTGAAGGAAACACAAGTGTGTGTCTTTCCTTTCTGAATTGTTATGCTAACTGTGCATATCCAGTGATACATAGTTCACTTGATACTCATGGAAATTTCTTCTCTTTACAGGAGGACCCTCCGAAGTGCGGAAGTGTTTTCTGTAACGTCCGCAGGAAGAACCTCTGCGAACATGAGTTTTGTAGGAGGCCCGCAGCATGCGCTGTCTCCAAGGGTGATCTCCAGTATTGGGACCCTCAGGTATGTACCGTGTGCACTAACCTGATTACCGAGGCCTTTGATTCCCCTAGGACGGCGGAATCAAGGGATATAGCAAGGGAGAAGCTTCGTACCTGGGTAAGGGGCTTCCAGAAGAACACCTCTGGACCTTATCTTCCAAGTGAGAAGATGAGGGTGTATCTTTTCCCTAGGGCATCAGCTGATGCAGTGATTCCTCAGCCTCAACAGGAGATCCCTCAAGTTCAGATCCTGGTGGATGCTGAAGTCGCGGTCGCTTTGCGAGACATCCAGTTGGATGACAGGATGTCTGACGTGGACGAGCGTCTGGAGGAACAGGATGAAGTTCAAGCCCCAGACATTGTAGAGGAAGAGGCCGACGAGGTGTCGGCTACTCCGGTTCAGATCCCGGAGCCTATTCCCTCAACATCGTCCGCTCTCACAGTAGAGCTGGGACAGGCCCTCTCCTCAATTGTTGGAATGATCCAACAAATGCTGAAGGAGAATCAGGAGAAGACAGCTGCAATGGAACTGCAGAGGCAGAGGCTTGCAGCATCACATGGGCCCCAGAAAAGGCTCAATGTGAAAGACCTTCCCTTTTGCTCAGATGCTAACCCATGGAGGTATGCTGAGCACATGCCGATGACGACTGGAAAGATCGTCATCTAGGATAAGTTGGGTTCAGTTCCCCTAGAGGAGGTGGAATTCTGGCCCAGCAAGGAGTCATATCTGGACTGTTATGTCCGGCTGAGGAAGGAACCAGCTTCAAAGGAGGAGACAGAGCCGAAGGAGGTCATAGTGATGGACCATGCTAAGGCTCAAGCTTTGCTTTCATCCTCGATGAAAGAGAGGGGCTTCACGAACTCAAAAGTAGCTGCAATGAGTAAGAAGCTCCCTTCCTTTGTGTCCTCTCCTGCTAGAGCCTTCCCCTTTTTACAGAAAGGGTTTGCAGCTGTACTAAAAGCAGTCGAGGCTGGCAAGCCTTGCCCCTCCCTGGAGGAGTGCAAACCCTTGTCGCTGGCCCTGCCTATGGACCACAAAGACTGGAAAGACGTCCATCTTACCTTCTCAGTTGGGAAGTTGGAGGCTGATATTGCCGGACTTCAGTTCGGCGAGGACCTCCCTAAACTGTCTGACTTTCTTTTGCGGAGAGAGCTCGAGACAAAAGAAAGACTGGCTGCCTCAATGTCTCTTCAGACTACTCTTGAGACGATGGCAAGTGACCCCAAGGTCCATGAAATGTTCATGGTAGTGGCCAAGACTATTCTGGCCACAGTGACGAAGGATCTTTATAGTTTCGTCAGGGCGAGGAGAGCTTTTAGGGAGTTCGTGTTCACCTCGGCTACGGTGAGGCCCGAGCCAAGGAAACTAATCTCCTCCAACATTTGGGGCAAAGACCTTTTCCCTACCGAATTGGTCAACGAAGTTGTTGATAGGGCCGCCACGGAGAATAGAAACCTTCTCCAAAAGTGGGGCCTGGCTATCAAAAGAAAGTTTTCCCCGGATGAGGGTCCTCAACCAAAGAGGAAGACTATGAGGACTAGGCTACTGTCTCGGCCAGCCAAGCCTCTTAAACAGCAACAGCAACTGCAATTGCCATTGCCTTTAGTGCCCCAGATGGTGGCACAAACCCCAACCACATTCCAGTGGGTACCCCAGGCCGTGTCAACAAGGTCCACGGCATTCACCCCAACGTTTGAAGGGCAGTCTACTTCCTTTCGAGCAAAGCCTAGAGGAGCAGCCAGAGGCTCGTCTAGGCGCCCCTCAAGGGGAAGGGGATTCAGGGGTGGTCGCGGTCAGGGAGGCAAGACCTCAGGACAGCAGTCCAAGTGAGATGATGCCTGTAGGAGGGAGACTTCAGAATTTTCGGGATCGGTGGACCTTCGATCCCTGGGCCCACAGCCTACTCAAGAACGGACTGGGCTGGAGCTGGTACAGCACTCCACCCCCGTGCCCTCGGTTTTTCCAACACTCCACCCCCGTTCTGGAAGAGTACGTTCAAGAACTGTTGGAGAAAAAAGTGATCTGAAGGGTGAAGTCCATCAAATTCCAAGGGAGGCTGTTTTGTGTTCCCAAGAAAGACTCGGAAAAGCTCAGAGTCATTCTGGACTTGTCGCCACTCAACAAGTTCATAGTGAATTGCAAATTCAAGATGCTAACACTGCAACACATAAGGATCTTACTGCCCAAGAGGGCATATTCCGTCTCCATAGACTTGTCAGACGCCTATTGGCACGTTCCAATCAACCGTCGACTCTCCCCCTACCTAGGGTTCAAGCTACAACGAAGACTATACGCCTTCAGAGCCATGCCATTCGGGCTAAATATATCCCCAAGGATTTTTACGAAGCTTGCGAGCGTAGCTCTCAAACAATTACGCCTAATGGGAATTCAGGTAGTAGCCTACCTGAACGACTGGCTGGTGTGGGCAGCATCCGAGACAGAATGCTTGCAAGCTTCCAGTCAAGTGATCCAGTTCCTAGAGTACCTAGGCTTCAAGATCAACAGAAAAAAGTTTCGACTTTCTCCATCTCAAAAGTTCCAGTGGCTGGGAATCCACTGGGACCTAATGTCACACCGTTTCTCCATCCCGGCGAAGAAAAGGAAGGAGATAGCGGGTTCTGTCAAGAGACTTCTAGATTCAGAAAGGATATCAAGACGCGAACAGGAGAGGGTACTGGGCTCTCTCCAGTTTGCTTCGGTGACAGACCTAGTGCTAAGAGCACAGCTAAAGGATGCAACCGGAGTTTGGAGAAGCTATGCATCAGACGCGCGAAGAGATCTGAGAAGACCAGTTCCGCTTCGGCTACGTACTCTTCTCAGGCCTTGGTCCCAAGCCAGACATCTAAAGAAGTCTGTTCCTCTTCAGCCACCTCCCCCGTCGGTGACGATTCACTCAGACGCCTCGAAGGAGGGATGGGGAGGTCAATCTCATCGGAAAAAAGTCCAGGGTACTTGGTCCAAGCTATTCGAGACCTTTCACAAACTTTCTAGAAGCTATGGCAGTGCTCCTTACCTTAAAGAAAGTCTCCCTGCGTCACTCGATCCACATAAGGTTGGTGATGGACAGCGAGGTAGTTGTGAGATGCTTGAATCGACAAGGATCGAGGTCACCACCTCTCAACCAGGTGATGTTGGCCATCTTCCGATTGGCGGAAAAGAAGAAGTTGTACCTGTCGGCAGTTCAACTTCAAGGAGTCCGCAAAGTGACAGCGGACGCTCTATCCAGGTTCACACCGATAGAGTCGGAATGATCCTTAGACGCAGGATCATTCTCCTTCATTCTGAATCAAGTCCCAGAACTGCAGATAGACCTCTTTGCGACGAAAGTCAACAAGAAGTTGCCCCTGTACGTGTCCCTGTACGAGGACCCCTTAGCGGAAGCAGTGGACGCGATGTCCCTCGACTGGAACAGATGGTCCAGGATTTATCTGTTCCCCTCCTCACAACCTTCTGTTGAGGGTCCTCAACAAACTGAGATCCTTGAAGGGGGTAGCGGCAATAGTGGCCCACAAGTGGCCGAAGAGCGTGTGGTTCCCCCCGGGCATTGGAACTACGGCTGAAGTTTGTACCGCTACCAGATCCAGTTCTGACCCAGCGAGTCCAGAAGTCGACTGTCTGCGCTTCATTACAGAAAACCCGGACCCTGCAGCTCATGATTTTCTCTCCCTAGCGGTGAGAAAACGTTTCGGGATTTCGAAAGCCAGCATAGACTTCCTAGAGGAAAATAAGTGCAAATCTATTAGAAGGCAATAAAGTTCTGAAAGCCTGCGCTAGGCTCAGACCTTCAGCACCTCCAAAGCCCATTTCATGGTCTTTAGACAAAGTTCTTCATTTCGCTTCTCTGTGGAGCAATGAGGAGGGTGCGTTAATGGATTTGACCCAAAAAAGTTATTTTCCTATTTCCACTTGCGTCCGGGGCCAGGGTTAGTGAGATTGTAGCCCTCTCGAGAGAGGAAGGTCTTGTTCAGTTCCCGGATGGGGTAGATCTGAACCTGTTTCCGGATCCTACGTTTCTCACCAAGAATGAGTTACCCACCAACAGGTGGGGTCCCTGGAGAATCTGCCCTCTGAAAGAAGATGCATCTCTTTGTCCAGTGGAATGCCTAAAAGTCTATCTTCATAGAACTTCAGACTTCAAGGGTGGTCAACTATTCAGGGGAGAAACATCAGGCTCCAATTTATCCCTGAATCAACTCAGGGCGAAAATCACATATTTTATTCGCAGAGCGGATCCTGACAGTACACCCGCAGGTCACGATCCGAGGAAAGTTGCTTCATCCTTAAATTTCCTTATTTGTATGGATTTTGAACATCTTCGTTCATACACTGGCTGGAAGTCTTCCAGAGTGTTCTTTCGCCACTATGCAAAGCAAGTGGAGCAACTAAAGAGTTCTGTGGTAGCAGTGGGTTGCGTCGTTAACCCTGCTGTTTAACTCTGCGAGGAACAGTGGTTTTAATTGGGACAATTAATTCCAGGGTGAGTGTGTAGTTACATACTGTGCTACAAACTAAGTGAGGGCACTGAGGTGCCCACGTTGACTGTTCCACTTCCAAAGGTGAACCTAGCATAAGTGCAGACATGTGTGCCGAGCGTTTCTAACGCTAATGTAACTGATTAGTAATACAGACTTTTCTGACCTTCATACCTCGGTATGTTAAAAGTGGCACTAATGTTTTTCTTTCAGATAAACAAGTTTCTGTTTACTATCAGACTTACGCTTAAAGTTTTGGTTATCCTCTTCTTATATATATATATATATATATATAGAATTGTTGTTAACCTGTCTGTTTATTGTCTATCAATAAACTTGTTCTTGAGAACCTTGCGTCTCCTTCACCTGTGTCAATTTATTGATATAATAGAGCATTCATTCTATGTATATTTATCTGGGATAATTCTAATAGATTGTTCCTGTATGCAAGCTATGTTGCATTGGTTTATGCTTTCCCTTAACGGGAGGACTCTGTCCCAGAAGGGGACGGTGGCGGTATTACAAGTTTCCTCCTATGCGGATGTAAACCTTTGTCCAATACAAGTATTGTGCGGAGAACTGGTCGATATTTCATATTGACGCGGTGGTTCTTTACAAACTATGCTGTACTTAATATAGGGTGAGACCACTATATTAGCTTTCCTGGTATTCATACATAGGTATATGTACTCTTCGAGACTTTTCCAGAGTCTAGTAGGACTCTTCCCTGTAGGGGGCAGGAAGCTCTAACATGGTTTATGGTTAGTTGAAAAGATGTAACATCTTAGGTCTCTAGGTCTAGTCGACCGGGAAAAATTACCTCCGGGGAGTACGGCACGTTCTGAGAATCCACAGATACAGTAATGCTCTGGTATACTTCCATCAGGACGACATGGCTTGAGCCCAAAAAACGGATTTTGAGCGAAGCGAAAAATCCTTTTTTGGGTGAGATGGCCATGTTGTCCTGATGGACCTGCCCTTCCCTTTCAATGAAAGGGCTGTAGGACCCCTCCCTACATACAGTATCTGTAGCACTTCGTGTACGCTACAAGGAATACAGATGGCGCCAGGATTGGCGCCAGGCACGCTTACGAAACTGGAGAAGAGGGAGCCTTGGGAGCGGCTCCCCCTTTTTCTTTCCCGTTTTCGTTTCTTGCCAATTGACCCCCTCGATGTGTTATCTCTGTTTGGGGTGTGCAGATTGCCATGTGGCGTGTCAAGAATACGTCCTCTGATATGTCGCGATATCCCTTTCATTAGGGATATTCGCTCCAGGAGTTAGAATTCTGGGTACCTTAAGGTAAATTCTCTGGGAATATCGCCGTAGTTGTAATATACCCCTAGGAAGGTACCCTACTACCGCTAGAGAGTTATGGGGTCTTTTGACTGGCCAGACAGTACTACATTGGATCCTCCTCTCTGGTTACGGTTCATTTTCCCTTTGCCTACATTCACACTGAATAGTCTGGCATATTCTTTACATATTCTCCTCTATCCTCATACACCTGACAACACAGATTACCAAACAATTCTTCATCACCCAAGGGGTTACTGCACTGTAATTGTTCAGTGCCATTTTCCTCTTGGTAAGGGTAGAAGAGACTCTTTAGCTATGGTAAGCAGCTCTTCTAGGAGAAGGACACTCCAAAATCAAACCACTGTTCTCTAGTCTTGGGTAGTGCCATAGCCTCTGTACCATGGCCTTTTACTGTCTTGGGTTAGAGTTCTCTTGCTTGAGGGTACACTCGAGCACACTCTCCTATCTTATTTCTCTACCTCTTGTTTTGTTAAAGTTTTTATAGTTTATATAGGAGATATTTATTGTTGTTACTCTTCTTAGAATATTTTATTTTCCTTTTTTCCTTTCCGCACTGAGCTATTTTCCCTGTTGGAGCCCTTGGGCTTATAGCATACTGCTTTTCCAACTAGGTTGTAGCTTAGTAAGTAATAATAATAATAATAATAATATAGGAACTTCCATCAGGACGACATGGCCATCTCACCCAGAAATAGATTTTTCGCTTCGCTCAAAATCCGTTATTATATATATATATATATATATATATGTATATATATATATATATAGGGAGCCAGATCCTTTTTTATTATTATAATTACTAGCTAAGAACTTCCATCAGGACGACATGGCCATCTCACCCAGAAATAGATTTTTCGCTTCGCTCAAAATCCGTTTATATATATATATATATATATATATAAATATATATATATATATATATATAGAGGGAGCCAGATCCTTTTTTATTATTATAATTACTAGCTAAGCTACAACTCTAGCTGGAAAAGTAGGATGCTAAAAGCCCAAGGGCTCCACCAGTGAAAATAACCCAATGAGGAAAGGAAATAAACTACAAGAGAAGTTTAAGAACAATAACATTAAAAAAGATTTTCAATATATAAACTATAAAACTTCAAAATAACAATAGGAATAGAAATGAGATAGGAAAGTGTGCCTGAATGTACCCTCAAGCAAGAGAATTCTAACCCAAGACAGTAGAAGACTATGGTACAGAGGCTATGGCACTACTCAAGACTAAAGAACAATGGTTTGATTTTGGAGTGTCCTTCCCCTAGAAGAGCTGCTTACCATAGTTGAAGAGTCTCTTCTACCCTTACCAAGAGGAAAGTAGCCACTGAGAGAAGAAGAATGATTTAGTGTTTATATATATATATATATATATATATCTATGTATATATATATATATATATACATACATATATATATATATATATATATGTATATATATATATATATATATATGTATATATATATATATATATTTATATATATATATATATATATAGAGAGAGAGAGAGAGAGAGAGAGAGAGAGAGAGTAAGACTTTCTAATAGGTACCTATTAGAAAAATATTCGAGTAAAATCCCTTTTGACTTGATAATATCTCATTTTATCAAAAAATTTAAATGAATCCAGAAATCCTGTAAGTGCAGGAGATTTTCTGATGAGAACTTGACGTGAAATCCAAAGAAAGGATTTAATAAGAGGAAAGTTGAGAAGAATCATCTCCCAGGGATGCTGATGATGTTCTCATCTCCAGAAAAGATTTTCGATTTTGGGAGATTATTTTACTTTTTCTGAAAATTCATATTTTCAGATATTAGAAAATGTATATATACACGAATACACACGTTTAATTATATGTATGTTTGTGTGTTTGTATGTCTCCCTTATATGAGCATGTATCTGGCTATTTATATAAGTATTTATATTTTTTTTTCTGGTGACGCTGAGTGGTGCTGCCAGACGTATAACTACTCAGCGTCTCTGTCTCCAACGGGCAAAAGGTGAGGGAACAATGAACTTGTAAGATGTTTTAGTTAGGAAATGGGGAGGGGGTGGGAAGGGTTAGATTTGTGTGTGTGTATGTGGATATCTGTCTAATAATTTAACCTTTTTTGGTGGGTTGTGTACATTAGTATATATATATATATATATATATATGGATATGTATACATATATATGTATATATATATATATATATCTATATATATATATATATATATATAGATATAAATATTATATATATATATATATATATATATAAAGTATATACAACTATTTGCAGTTCCGGAATTTTAGAATAATTTTTGACGTAAATTTCTAAAAGGGTTCACGTGTTTTATGTAGCCAGAGAGAGAGAGAGAGAGAGAGAGAGAGAGAGAGAGAGAGAGAGCAGCGTACATACTGTCCAAATAGCAGGGCAGGAAGAAATTGAATTTTCCATAAATTTTTAAACAGTTACTCAAATAAAATTTTGATTAAGAACACCCCCTCTCTCTCTCTCTCTCTCTCTCTCTCTCTCTCTCTCCCTATTCCGATTTTTCCATAATTTTCTTGAGATTGGAACAATTTATTTGCATAAATGTTGCTTTTGAAAAAGAAAATCATGAACAGAAAGTTTGACTGCAAAGACTCTCTCTCTCTCTCTCTCTCTCTCTCTCTCTCTCTCTCTCTTCCAACACAATACATTTCCTGACTTAATAACCATAGCGTAACGTAAAAGGCTATCTTTATTTCCGGATGAAATTCAGGAAAGGAAAAGGGAAAATAATATTTTGGAAAACTCGAGAGGAAATTTCCAGTCAAATGGGCATGAAAGAGAGAAAAGTCGAAAATGAATAAAAGATACAGGAAATGAGATGAGCGAGAAGAAATTTAAAATTCTAGTTCCTATTGGAAGAAAGTTTGGTCTTTTGTGGAAAGGAAATACTTTTTTATTTTTCATATAGCAATAGACAATCAATTCCATGCCATGAAAAACAGATGAAGAAGAGAAATGCCTTTTTTTTGTAATACATATTTTGATTACAAGGGAGATCCAGATCCTGGTAGATGAAGGCATTAAAGCCAGGAATACAAGAGAGTTTGGCTCGCAACACACGCTTGTTTGGAGGCTTGTATTCACACGAGCGGATTTTTCCGCAAGGAAATATTTCCACTCGTTAGGAGACGTGTATTCATACAAACGGATTTTTCTAGCGTGAAAATATTTCCGCTTGTTAAGAGGCATGTCATCACACAAGTTTATTTTTTCCGTATGGAAATATTTCAGCTCATTAAGAAGTGTGTATTCATACGGGCTGATTTTTTCTGCACGGAAATATTTCAGCTCGTTATGAGGTGTGCATTCATCCGAGGGGATTTTTTCTGTGCGGAAATATTTTAGCTCATTAGGAGCAACTTTTTTCCATAGCAAATTATTTTTGATCGTTAGGAGACATCTCTTCACACGAGCAAATTTTTCCACGTGCGGTTTTTTTCCGCACGGAAATATTTCCGCTCGTTAGGAGACATGACTCTAATTTTTTTCCTAGCGGCCAGTGAGTGAAGGAGCCTCATTGATCTTCGTAGATTTCAAATACTCGCAAACAAAATCCGCCTGTTATTAGAGGTGAACCTACATCAAACTTCTTATGGAATTATTCGAAGCCTATTTGATGTCTTTCCAGTTGTACTTTACTAACATGTGCCAACGATTTTTCGAAAAACAATTATTCGAAAGACAATTGTTCGAAAAACTTTTTTTTCGAAAACCATCAATTCGAAAACAATTGATCGAATGTGTAATTGTTCGAATTCACAATTGATCGAATAACGATTTTCGAATAAACATTTTTTTCGAAATTTATGTTGTTCGAATCCTTAGCAAATTTTACTTGACTATAAAGAAGAATAGGATTAATGTTAATTAATGAATATTTTAGATTGATTAAAGTTTTATTTACACATCCTTGCACATTTATGTCCAATAAAAAACACTTTAAAAGCAACTAAAAATCAATTCTAATATAAAAAGGAAATCAGACATTTTATTACATCCTTAGATTATGGTCTACTGCACCAAGATACTTGATCTCGTCTTGATATTCTTCAAAGTTGTCCACTCGTTTCTTGAGACGTCTTTTTGTACTTTCTATGTATTTCCGGGTGCTTCTTTCACATTCTTCACCTCTATTCAATTTTGCAATTTCAATTTCATTGAGTGATTGTTCTCTTTCAAGTGCGTCGGTGAATTTCCATAATGTTGGGTGAGCAGCGCAGACTTGCTGACAAAATGCTCGATGCCAACCCTCAATCGAATTATTTGTCCTTGGGAGATTATTCTTAACTCTTTCAAAGCAAGACCATATATTCTTTTAGTGTTATAGCACGACATTTACAGTAATTTGAAAATTTACAGCACTTAAAATATATTTTATTTTGTATTTGCTTGTCTTTAACAAATAAATGTCCTTTCACTACTAACATACGTTTTCCTTTTTCACTCTTAACGAACTCAGCCATTATAGGGTTCAAGAATTTTCTACTAAATAGGAAAACATCCAAAGTAACTCTGAGAATTTTAATGTTGTTCATTTTCCAAAGAATGATTTGCTTACGGTCCATTTTCAATTTATTCTGTAAATGTATCTAAGAAAAAACCATGCAATTGATTTGTTTCTCATTTAACTACTCATTCGATTATTAATGTTTATTTTCATAATCAAGATTTGTTTACGGTAAAAAAATTTTTTTATAAATGTATGTTAAGAGACAACCAATGCAATTGAGTTGTTTCTCACATAACTACTCAGTCGCTTATAAACCGCAAAAATAATAAATTCTTACTCTTACTCAACAAGTCGCTGTAACTCGTGGATTCGAACAAAATTAATTTCGAAAAAGTGCTTATTCGATCAATTGTAAATTCAAACAATTACACATTCGAACAATTGTTTTTCGAATAATTGGGTTTCGAAAAAAAGTTTTCCGAACAATTGTCTTTCGAGTAATGGTTTTTTCGAAAAATCGTCAGCAAATACTTTACTAATGATAAAAAAATCAATCATTGTTAAAACAATATCATGAGGGATGAATATAATAATAATGATAGTAATAGTAATAATGGTGAAAATTTTATTATTTTCATTATCATTATTATTGTCATTACCAATATTATTGTGTATAACTGTATAAAATTATCATAATCGTTTGAAAAAAGGGTAATATAAACATATTCATGATATCAATTAAGAAATTACACTCAAATTTGAAAGAAAAATGCTGAATATGTAGATTCCTAAATAAATATTTTAAAATAGAATAACTATTAAAATTTCAAATTGGATGCTAATGCTATTATTTTGAAAATATATAAAATCCTAAAACTTGAATAAGACTTTTGGATATTTCAAAAAATTTATTTGTAAAGTGAAGTTTCTGTATGTTTGAGTTAATTGTTTATATATATATGACCCCACAAAAACTTTATAATTAGGATTAAAACATTTAAATTATTAAAATTACAGTTTAAAGTTGGAATGGATAATAGAACAGCCTAATGTGACCTTCATTAGATAATTGATAGAGAGAGAGAGAGAGAGAGAGAGAGAGAGAGAGAGAGAGAGAGAATTGGTAATAGAACAGATTAACGTGACCTTAATCCAATAATTAGGTCAAATGTAGGACGGACCCATTGAACCTGAGAGAGAGAGAGAGAGAGAGAGAGAGAGAGAGAGAGGATACAAATTTGGCTGTGTTATTTATAATTACGTTTTTTGCAATGATATAAGTCTAAGAAGAGATTAATACCATTTTGGCCTACATTCGACATCAAATTTGAGAAGGATTAATTTTCCATAGATAACAAAGAACATTAGGATTTTGCCATTTCCTACTTGGAAGGGATTTGTAAAATGAGATATTTCTAATGAATTTCCTCATGAATCATTTAATTTTATTCTCGTCTATATTCATGTTAAAAAGTTTAGAGGCCGTTCATGAATAACAGAGGGAAAGGACAGTAACAATATTCTAAAAGGATAAGGAACTTGAGACAGACCATATATACATATAATCTTCACCAAATCCAGCTCTCCATTTAGTTAGGACTAGGGAGAACCAGACAATGGCTTCTGATGACTCAGCAGACAGACCTATATGATCTCCCAAATAATCCATTCTCATCTCACAAGGATAGTGAGGTTGCAGACACTTCAAGAAACTATTGATCTTAAGCGGGTATCGAACTCCCATCCAACATATCGCTAGGAAGGGATGTTTCCAATAGGCCACCACAACTAAATTGAGAAATGGATACCTATAGTATGAGATGAGCATTTGATTCTGAACTATAGTCCGCTGTGAAGATTCCGGGTGAAATAAGCCACAACCCCTGATGACGTCATAACCCATCTCGTGGTCTCCCACGTCAGCCCCACCCTCTGATGACGTCATAGCCAATCACGATGCCTCCCATGTTAGCAAAGGTCACAATACATTCCCTTACAAATTTCAAACTGTTACGGTGGGAGACATCATTGGCTATGACGTCATCAGGGGTGGAGCTAATGTTGGACACAACATGATTAGCTATGACGTCATCAAGGGGTGGGGCTAATGGGGTGATAGTGTGATATGCTATGACGTCATCAGGGGGTGGGGCTAATCTTGCCTGGAGTCTTTGTGGCGACTAGTGAACAAAACAATTACTATAAATAAATATAAAATGTCTTAAAAATATATAGATGATTAATTTAAAAAACTAGAAAATCAGTGAGAGTGCCGACCTCCATTACGGCAGCTTATTTCTTGAAACTAGCTTGCTTTTCCCAGAATCAATTTAGACCGTAGGCGTATTTGAATTCTGTGTGACTGCAACAATGTACGAACTTTGTGTTTAGGTTAGGGTTAATTCGGTCGACATTTTGTTCGACCTTGACCTTGACCTTTGACCTAGGACTCCCAAAATTGAAACATTTCCTCATGTCAACATAACAATCAATTCCTGACTGTTTAACTACTCTAGGAGTAACATTGTGACCCGGAAGCTGTTCAGAAACAAACAAATCGACAAACAGGGTTGAGAACATAACATCCTCCCAGCTTTATTTACGGAGGTAATAAACAGACGGATAGATAAACATCATAAAGGTTTGGCAGGTCATATTAAGGCTAATCTCTTTAGGATCATTGAAGCTTGTAACAAAGGCAAGCAGATATGGTTCACACGAGGCTAAAACCATAACGATAAAAAGAGCTATTAATATTAATATATTTACAAAAGCTATTTATATAATTAAGGTCAAATAAATTTCTATTATACAGATAAAAAGTTTTTCAACTTTCAGTAACGATTTAAATCATAAGAATGTCATTAACAACTTTTGCAAATTTCGTGGTTCGATCTCTTTGATGACTGAAACTTGAAAATTACCGTGCAAGTTTTAATTTATATAAACATATACTTAATACACACACACACATATATATATATATATATATATACATATGTATATATATATATATATATATATTCATATATAATACATACTGTATATATATATATATATATGTATATATGTATATACATATACATATACATACATATATATATATATATATATATACAGTATGTATTATATATATATATATATATATGTATATACATATGTATATATATATGTATATATATATATATATATATATTGATATGTATTAAGTATATGTATATATGTATATACTTATGCATATATATATATATATATATACATATATATACACATAAATATATATATATATATATATATACATATATATATATACAGTATGTATTATATATGAATATATATATATATATATATATGTATGTATATACATATGTATATATATGTGTATATATATATATATAATATATGTAATATGTATATGTATATATGTATGTATATATATATATATACATTTTATAATATATATATATATATATATGTATATATATACATATATATATATATATACATATATATATATATATATACATATACATATATATATATATATATATGTGTGTGTGTGCATGTGTTTATATATATATATATACATATATATATATATATATACATATATATATATATATATATGTATATATATATATGTGTTTATATATATATATATATATATGTCTGCATGTAATTATATGTGTATGTATTTATATTTATATAAATATGTATATATATATATATATATATAAATATAAGTTTGCATTTATTTATATACTGTATATATATATATATATATGTATATATATATATATATACAGTATATGTATATGTATATATATATATATATATATATGTATATATATATATATATATATACATATATATATATATATAAAGATGTATATATATACATATATATATACATATATATATATATATATATATATTTATGTATGTATATATGTTGGTGTGGTACTGTTATAAACACACATTCTTGTTCCAATCAAATGTCTCTTCAATGTGTTATAATGTTTAGACTTGGTAGGTTACTTTTTCTGAATAAGTCTAAGTACGTTATCTTTAAAATAGTTTATTCCTTTAAAAACAGTTATTAATATCTCCATCACAGGAGTATAGATGGTTTGGTCGGATGATCGTTCCGTATGACAGCTTGATCAGAACTAACTAAAATATCCATATTGATGATAATGTCTAG
>NC_090758.1:8372656-8375156 GCF_036898095.1 Palaemon carinicauda
TGCTAAATCAATGCTCTCATTCAATTTAGACTCCTCAATACTCCGTTTACCCCTTCCGGGATGACTGCATTGCATTAGAATGGGAATCTCTTGAGATAAAAAGGATTTGGTGGTAAATAAATCTTGTTTACTTCGTTGGATGTTGAACGACAAGTTTAGAGAGTTTTTTTTGTGGAGGGGGGGGGAATTTGGTCTTGGTATAAAATAAATAAATAACAACAACAACAACAACAACAACAACAACAAATAATAATAATAATAATAATAATAATAATAATAATAATAATAATAATAATAATAAGAAATTTATTTTTTCTTGAGTTTTGACAATTTCAGCATTCTATATTTCTACGCTCTTTATAATCTTAGACAGTATCAAACAAAGACTACAACAGCAACAACAATAATGATAATGATAATGATAATGATAATGATAATGATAATGATAAAGATAATGATAATAATAATAATAAGTGATGGAACGTCTTGAGGATAATATCTCCATTCGAAATAATTATTTAATGAATAATTCAATCAGTAAATAAACATATAAGCAAATGAATGAATACATGAATACATAAACAATGAATAGGGAAATGAATAATTAAGCAAATGATAAAGATATGAATAAATTTTCGATTAAATCAAGCACTCCGAAAGACCAGACAACATTGTGCAGGATCCCTATGCACAATTGCCAAAAGAATTAATGATATTAGAAAGAATGAAAATTAACTATTTTTGTTTCTCAAAATAGAAAAATGATATTAGAGATTTTAGAGCGAAAGAAGTATTCTAAAATAGCACAACCTTTGGTATCATAAGTATGCATGAGTGCTAAATTACTCCATGATATCAAAAGGACCAAAATATAAAATATTTTAGTGAAGCAAAAGTGTCGATTAAGAACACCAAGGAGTCGACCAAGTTCTCAGTATGTATTTCAGCCCCTGAAGTCTCGCTCTTTTATTTCTTAATAGAAGAAGAAGAAAAAGAAGAAGGATAAAGAGAGGAAGAGGAAGAAGAGAAGGATTTTCTCTCTCTCTCTCTCTCTCTCTCTCTCTCTCTCTCTCTCTCTCTCTCTCTCTCTCCTCTCTCTCTCTCTCTCTCTGTAGTTTTAATTATTATGAGCAAAATTAATTGAATGATCTACGAAGATTCAATGATTGTAAATTTAGAGAGAGAGAGAGAGAGAGAGAGAGAGAGAGAGAGAGAGAGAGAGAGAGAGAGAGAGAGGGGGGGGGAAACATAAGAAGAACAAATTATGTGTATCTGTCTGTAGTTTTAATTATTATAATAAAAATAAATCAAATCATCCACGAAAAGTCAAAAAATATTTAACTGGGCTCCACAAGGCACTAGAAGAGTTGGAAGACCCAGGCCTACATGGCTGAGGAATATGAAGCAGAAAGTAGTAGATAATGAATGGAGAAGTATTGAAATTAAAGCTCAAGAAATAGACGACGGGCGAAATCTAATCGAGGCAATTTTCGTCAATAGGAGGGGCCGAGATGATGAAGATGTTGATGATAGAGTGAGAGAGAGAGAGAGAGAGAGAGAGAGAGAGAGAGAGAGAGAGAGAGAGAGAGAGGCGAAGGGACTGAATATATCAAGGGAAAAATCTTCCATTGAATAATAAAAGACGATATCCTCTGTATCTCTCTCAGACAATTCAAAAACTTCTTGGAAACAACTCTATGTCAGAGGCAGCTTTTCCACAAATTACTTTTCCCGAAGGGAAATCTATTCTTTGTTTCGTCGTCTTTTGATTTATAAATTGCTTATGTCAAGAAACAGGATTTTTGTGCGTGGAAAGGATTTTGTTTACTGGGGGCGTTCATTTGATTAAAATCTCTTCTAACGCAAAAGAAAGAAAATGTTTTTTTTACATGGGTCCGTTCATTAGGTAAGGTTAGAAGAGACTCTTTAGCTATGGTAAGCAGCTCTTCTAGGGGAAGGACACCCCAAAATCAAACCATTGTTCTCTAGTCTTGGGTAGTGTCATAGCCTCTGTACCATGGCCTTCCACTGTCTTGGGGTAGAAAGCTCTTGATTGAGGATACACTCTGACTCACTATTCTGTTTTCTTATTTCCTTTCCTCACGAGGCTATTTTCCCTGTTGGAGCCCTTGGGCTTATAACATCCGGCTTTTCAAACTAATAGTAGTGGTAGTAGTAGTAGTAGTAGTAGTAGTAGTAATAATAATAATAATAATAATATCAAAATCGTATTCAGCAAAGGAATTGGATTTGGAATAATGCCTAAAAAGGGCGGAAAATCCCCCCCCCCCCTTCTCTAAGCATCTACTTATCTCCCGAATCACTGGACCAAGATGAGATAAATTTGTATCCAGTCCCACCTCATAACTTATACCACTAAGTATCTCATGAACGACTGGATCAAATTGAAGCAAATTTAGCAACGCCATATTTTTTCTTAATGAACGCAAAGCTTTGATTAATGTTCTCTTAATGAATAACAGTTCTCTTTGGCTTACTC
>NC_090758.1:8380156-8387656 GCF_036898095.1 Palaemon carinicauda
TTCGAACTTGTTGCAAATTTTGTTCATTTCATAATCTATATTATAGCTGAACTCTTTAATCTTGTTACTGATCCTAATACATTCAACTTTTAATTATTTTTCTTTTTTTATTCAATTGGTTACTTTATTATTCCATTTCGACACGGAGCTGTTTTCCCTGTTGGAGTCCTTGGGATTTTAGTACATTGCTTTTCCACCTAGGGTTATAGCTTGGCTAATAATAATAATAATAATAATAATAATAATAATAATAATAATAATAATAATAATAATAATAATAATAATAATAATAATAATATAATAATCTATTAATTCGAATAGGGAACCTGTCAAACTTTTCTCTCTAAAAATCTAGTAACGATATAAACATCAAGCTCCACTTTAAGCTTTATTAAGCAGTAATTATTTCACTGCTAATTAAAAAACTTTTCTTTGCAATTACTTTCTAGAAGGGCATCTCTCTCTCTCTCTCTCTCTCTCTCTCTCTCTCTCTCTCTCTCTCTCTCTCTCTCAGCTGGTTTGTATACAATATGAACGTTTCACGTGATATTCCTCAAATGTATTATACTCTGAGATTACCTTCTGATGAGTCACCATGAACAATGTCACCTATGGTTTCATTCCGATTGTCCCTAGAGAATAGCTGTGATTAGACAGAGAAGCTAATCTGGTTTAACATTCCCTGGACATCTTGCTTCACAAAAGCGGATCTTTTTTCCGTACGGAAATATATCCGCTCGTTAAGAGGCATGGTTTCACTACAGACAATTTCCTCCAAGCAGCCTCGTTGTTTGTATAAGCTGCTAAGCTAGATCTGCGCTGGTTAGAAGTCTAGCTTTTAGTATAACACTGCCGCTCGGAAAATTTCCGAGTGGGCAGCGTGTGAAGAGCTGAATTGATCTTCATTGATTTCTATTCCACGCGGTTTTTTTTTTATTCAATCCGCTCACGTGAAGCCAGCCTATCTCTCTCTCTCTCTCTCTCTCTCTCTCTCTCTCTCTCTCTCTCTCTCTCTCTCTCTCTCTCTGAAGAGAAAAAACCGTTTAATTCATACCTGCCGGAAAGTATGTCATATATTACAACAAAGGTCATAAATATTTCCTGTAAGCGACGTCATTTATTATACCCGGCAGTTAATTTTCCTCTTTATAAAGCTGTTCATTTGTTTTTCAATCAACAGTTACCCAAAGAACACATAGACGATATTATGCCATTTTTCAAAGTCTCCATCTTGATTAATCTTTCGTCTTGCCGGATTCTGGTACCGAAATCTCAGTCCCTAAATCTCGTAGTTCCAGTTGCTCAATCTTAGGTACCCGAGTACTACAATTACAAGAGATTGATGGTGTTCTATCTGGCTCTGTTTCTACAGTTTAGGAAAAATTAGATTTTACTGACAGTGATTTTCTTATTTTATTTCCCGGCGAGGTTTTTAAAATCTTCATGATATATATACAGAGCGAGTATATGGCTATATATATATATATATAGATCTATATATCTCTGCGGTATTACCAGATGTATCCCTGCTCAGTTTCTCCCCGATGGTAGAGAGAGGAAGTAGTCACACAATCAAAAACCACAACTACGGCATTATAGTTTGTGGCAGGCATAACAACTTTTATTTGTGTTCAATCTACCGGAATCCAGACATGGATGATTCTATCTTCGATTGTCTTCTTACCATTATGGCTAAGATACAAGAAGATGATAGAAAGGCTTCGTTTGTCTTTGTTGGTGATTTTAATGCTCACCATAGGGAGTGGTTCAGTTCTATCTCTCCTACCGATCGCCATGGCTTAAGAGCTTTAGACTTTGCCTCGGAATCAGGCTGTGAGCAAATCATAAATGAAGCTACTCACAGGTCTGGTAATTGCTTGGACCTCGTATACACTGACTCCACTGGCGTTATAACTAGTAAGGTTGGTTCTCCAGTCGGGACTTCTGATCATGCCTTAATTTCATTATTAGTGAAGACTGAGCAGCCTGTCCCTGATATATCATATTCTTGTAAAATTTATATGAAATCCCAAGCAGACTGGAATGGGATTTTGCATGATCTTTTGTGCTTGAATTGGTCACAATTATATAATAGTGTAGATCCTGTTGTCCCTTTGAATGAGAATCTAGTCAACATAATTGATAGGCGTATCCCTTCTCGTGTGCTAAGGTACCGAATGAAGGACAAACCGTGGTTCAATGATGATTGTAGACGTGCTTATTTGGAGAAGCAGGAGGCCTATCACCTTTGGAAGGGTAACAGATCAGATTTGACCTGGAACAACTATACTCAGCTTCGAGCTTTTGCTCAGAGAGTTTATGCCTCAACTGAAAAGGAGTACAATTTAATCATAAAAGAAACCCTCTCTGGTACAACTCAGGAACATAAATGGTGGTCTACCCTTAAATCTGCACTCTTTGGTGTAGATGCAACAGTTCCTCCTTTACTTAAACCAGATGGCTCAGTCACACACTGTCCAAAGGAAAAGGCAACCATTTTGGCTGATGTTTTTGACAGTAAACAGAGTAATGAAAAACTTGAACTTCCTCATTCCTGTTTTCCTGAGGCTAAACTAACTAGTTTAGCTTTTCGATCTCGTGAGATTAAAGCTCTGTTGATGGACCTTGATGCTTATGGAGGTGTAGACCCTAATGGTATTTTTCCTTTGTTTTTTATAAAGACAGCAGATTTCTTAGCTCCAAAGTTATCTGTTATTTTACGCAAGTTAGCAAGAAGAGGAGCTTTTAGCACTTGTTGGAGAATTGGTAATGTTACTCCTCTATGTAAATGTGTTTGTGGTAGCTCAAGTCCCACTGATTACCGCCCAATTTCCATAACTCCCATATTATCTAAAGTTTTTGAACGTCTTCTGGCAAAACGTCTTAATAGGTTTGCTGAAGGTAATCATCTATTCCCTAGTTTGCAATTTGGTTTTCGGAAAGGCCTTGGAGCATGTGATGCCCTTCTTACAATCTCCAATGCAGTACAGAAATCCCTTGATTGTGGTCGGAAGTTCGTATGATTGGCCTTGATTTTAGTGCTGCCTTTGACCGTGTTAATCATGAGGCCCTTGTTTTCAAACTGAAACAGTTGGGAGTGGGTGGGTCGTTTCTTAGCATTATTACTGATTTTTTAAGTAGTAGATCTCAAAGAGTTGTTGTTGATGGGCACCATAGTGAGTATAGGAATGTGATATCCGGTGTTCCACAGGGTAGTGTTCTTGGCCCATTACTTTTCATACTATATACACATGACATGTGGTTTGGCCTAGAAAATAAGCTTGTTGCATATGCAGATGATGCTACTCTCTTTGCATCAATTCCATCCCCTGAATGTAGATCTGGGGTTGGTGAATCCCTTAATAGAGATTTAGCTAAAATTAGTGCATGGTGCAAATTATGGGGTATGAAGTTGAATCCTAACAAAACTCAAAGTATGATTGTAATTAGGTCAAGGACGGTGGCTCCTCAACATCCGGATCTCAGTATTGATAATGTTTCTTTAAATTTGTATGACTCTTTCAAAATTTTAGGCGTGATTCTTGACAGCAAATTTACTTTTGAGAAACATATAAGGTCTGTGTCTTCTTCAATTGCACAAAAAATTGGCTTATTGAGAAAGTCTTTTAAGATATTCGGTGATCAATCTATTCTGAAGAAGTGTTTTAATTCTTTTA
Organism: Palaemon carinicauda; assembly: GCF_036898095.1. Taxonomy (NCBI): domain Eukaryota; kingdom Metazoa; phylum Arthropoda; class Malacostraca; order Decapoda; family Palaemonidae; genus Palaemon; species Palaemon carinicauda. The sequence goes on from NC_090758.1 coordinate 8,383,834, forward strand.
TTCTACCTTGTTTTGAGTATTGTTCTCCTGTCTGGTCTTCAGCTGCTGATTCTCATCTTAATTTGTTGGACAGAAACTTACGGTCTATTAAATTTCTTATTCCTGATCTAGATATTAATCTCTGGCACCGTCGATCAATTAGTTCATTATGCATGTTGCATAAGATTATTCATAACTCTGACCATCCTTTACATTCAGATCTCCCTGGACAATTCTATCCTGTTCGTAATACTAGGCAGGCAGCTAATTCTAATACCCAGGCCTTCTCCATCATAAGACTCAATACTACGCAGTACTCTAGAAGTTTTATTCCAGCTGTTACCAAGTTGTGGAATGATCTTCCTAATCGGGTTGTTGAATCAGTAAAACTTCAAAAGTTCAAAGTTGGAGCAAATGCTTTTTTGTTGACCAGGCGGACATGAGTCTTTTTATAGTTTATATATAACATATTTGTTGTTGACGTTGTTAATAGTTTATATATGATATATCTCTTTTGACATTACTTTTTTTAGAATGATTTATTGTTAATTTGTTCTCTTCAGTTATTTATTTCCTTATTTCCTTTCCTCACTGGGCTATTTTTCCCTATTGGAGCCCCTGGGCTTATAGCATCTTGCTTTTCCAATTAGGGTTGTAGCTTGGGTAGTAATAATAATAATAATAATAAAGGTGGGGTTGAATCCATGTGTGCGCGTATGTGTGTTCATATCTATATATTTAGCCATCAGCTTTGATGGGTCGTATGACTGGCTTACACAATATATATATATATATATATATATATATATATATATATATATATATATATATATATATATATATATATACATATACATATAAATATATATATATATATATATACATATATAAATATTTATATATACATATACATATAAATATATATATATATATATATATATATATATATATATATATATATATATATATATATATATATATACATATATATATATATATATATATATATATATATATATATATATATATATATATACATATGTATATATGTATATATGTATATATATATATATATATATATATATATATATATATATATATATTTTTAATATATATATATATAAATATAAAGATATATATCTATATATATATATATATATATATATATATATATATATATATGTATAAATGTATACATATGTATATTTATGTATATACATATATCAATATATATATATATATATATATATATATATATATATATATATATATATATATATATATATGTATATATATATATATATATATATATATATATATATATATATATATATATATATACATATATATGTATATATATATGTATATATTTATATATATATATATATATATATATATATATATATATATATATGTATATATATATATATATATATATATATATATATATATATATATATATATATATATATATATATATATTTATATATATATATATATACAATTCTCAAAAAGGACAGGGAAATAGGTATACATATGTACATATGTATATATATGTATATATATCAATATAAATATATATATATATATGTATATATATATATATATATATATATATATATATATATATATATATATATATATATATATATATATATATATATTATATATATACAATTCTCAAAAAGGACAGGGAAATAGGTAGTTCTAGATATCCATTTATTATAAATCCCGACGTTTCGTGATCGCCATTATCACATCCTCCAGGGCTGCAAATAGGAAGTAAATATATAACATCAAGAAACAGTAATAAACAAATATATATATATAATATATATATATATATATATATATATATATATATATATATATATATTAATATATATATATAAATATATATTTATATATATAAAAATATATATATATATATATATATATATATATATATATATATATATATAAATATATATATATATATATATATATATATATATATATATATATATATATATATATATATATATATATATATATAAATATATATATATATATATATATATATATATATATATATATATATAAATATATATATATATATATATATACACACATTATATATATATATATATATATATATATATATATATATATATATATATATATAAAGTGAAAATTGGTAAAAAAAAAAATTCAAGTAAAAATATTCATAAAACTAAAGTGGAACCAACCTCGCATTAGCGCAAATAAAAACTGAATGGCACTGGCAACTACAGAATAAAACAAAGAAACCTATGACAAGTACAATTGAATGGAGGAAGCTTGGGTGTTTAACGATGGAACCAGTCTTTTAATCAAAATTGACTCCAGGATAGGCAAGTCATGGTAATTGGATACCTGTCCTAAATGCTAAAATCTTTATTGTCAATATTTATTTTGCCCATTTCAGTATGATTGCGATTATTTGAATGTTCTGGGTTGGATATTATGCAACCTGTTCGAAAACTAACACCTCTATGAGAACCAATTCTGACCTTAAACAACCTCTTGGTAGATCCTACGTAGGTCCCAGAGTTACACTTTAGGCAAATATATTGATGCACTACACCAGAGGACATCAAAGGACTCAATCGATCCTTAAAATGAAAAATCGAGCCAACTGTGAGAGGATTCTTAGGAGTTAAGTTTACTACAACAGCCAGAAAATTTTGTTGTATGACTTTAGTACACTTCTGTCTAAAGGAACCATCATGAATAAAAGGAAAGCTCGCATAAAATTTGCTCTTTAGTGAAGGAGGAATATTTCTAGAAAGAGTCTCATTATTATTATTATTATTATTATTATTATTATTATTATTATTATTATTATTATTATTATTATTATTATTATTATTATTATTATTACATCAAGCTATTCTGCCTCTTTGGCTCGTAAGACTAGATTATTTTGAAACTATCTTATGAATTTTATGTTTGGTTATGTATGCCAGAGCAAGAGAGAGAGAGAGAGAGAGAGAGAGAGATGTTAGTTGCCAATATTACTTTCAGTTATATAAATATATCTAATCGCATATTCACCAATTATTCACTACGACAAATGAAAACACTAAGGGAAAACTCTCTCTCTCCTCTCTCTCTCTCTCTCTCTCTCTCTCTCTCTCTCTCTCTCTCTCTCTCTCTCTCTCTCTCTCTCGTTGAAACCAAACGCAGATTCCATTTCCAAAATTGCACTGACCTAATTCGTGAGAAATTACCTATCCCTGGTGATACCCGGAACACTGTAAGCAATTACCCCCTTCGCACACGACAAGGCCAGGTGGAGAAGATATGAGAACAGCAACAATGTATTTGACATTTGATTAATAATGAGGATTTATTGCGGGAAATTCTAAACGTGTTGGGTAATAGGACGAACACTCGAGTCCTAATGAGGTCGAATTGGATTGTGTGACCCATTTTGTGAGCGCTCTCACTCTCTCTCTCTCTCTCTCATCTCTCTCTCTCTCTCTCTCTCTCTCTCTCTCTCTCTCTCTCTCTCTTTGTAGACAAGCATTAGAGAAATAGAGATAGACAGATAGAGAAATAATAGTATATTACGCTTACTCATATTAAATTTCAGTCCATTTTAGCTTTATATATTCGAATTTCCTTACTCCCATGATTCACTAAACAGAACTATGGCATCTGCATACCTTAATCTCTCTCTCTCTCTCTCTCTCTCTCTCTCTCTCTCTCTCTCTCTCTCTCTCTCTCTCTCTCTCTCTCTCTCAGAGATAAACTCTACCGATTAAAACATGTTAGAATAACCTTTATTTTTCATAGGTTATTCATATCAACTTTTATAAGG
>NC_090758.1:8392656-8397656 GCF_036898095.1 Palaemon carinicauda
TATTTTGTTCATCCAAATCTCCCATATGGTTATGCATTGCGAAAGAGAGATAGCTATATATTGATATATTAGAAATATTAAATCCTCAACGTAACCATTACTTCAAGAGAGAGAGAGAGAGAGAGAGAGAGAGAGAGAGAGAGAGAGAGAGAGAGAGAGAAGCTTTGAATTTACTGAATAAAAAATACGATATGATTGATAATACTAGTAGCAAATAATTATCTATTGAAAATTTGTAAAATATGTAAAATACAGTTAAGAAATATACATTAAAACTTTTTCTTATCTAACTTTGAAGATTAATATAGATTAGTACAGTCCCTAAGTCCTTTTTGAGTGGAGATACCTTAACGTGGTAAAAGGGTTTGTGTATCGCCATGATCAGCAAAGCTGTACTAGTCAGGGCCACCCTTACTATGTTCTTATGATGTGAGCGATCAGAAGAAAATCTCCCACCATCACCGATCTATGGTCATTGTGGTGATGAAAATGGTCCAATCCTAAACAAGACTTAAGCTCTGGCTGACCCTTGCACGAATTTCTGGCACGCATTGGCACGCATTTGTCGTGACAATGCGTGCCACTTTGTGGCACGCACTGGGAGGTTCCCGCACTGTTCACGACAATTTCACGCATAGTTCACGCATAGTTCACGACAAGTTCACGACACGTTCACGACATGGCACGAATTGGCACGACAAGTTCACGACAAGTTCGCGACACGTTCACGCATAGTTTTCGCACTTCCCGCATTGGCACGCATCGTTCACGCCAGTTCACGACTTGGCCACGCCATATAAAAACGGGGCTTCTCCAACCCGAGGACATTCTTGGATTGGCTTCGGAAGAGACAACAATGCTTACTGTCAGAGACAGCATTGCAAAGAGGAGAAGATACCTATACCTGGCAGCTGCTCTAGCCTTTGTTGGAGAGCAGCAGAAAAGGCTGGCAGAGGAAAAAGAGAAACAAAAGGCAACCCCACCTCGAAAAAAAATACAAAGGAAAGTGTGGGTCAGGGAATGGTTAATCAGAAGGCATGAGTTTGGACAGTATGACAGTCTATTGACTGAACTCCACAAGGAAGATCCAAGGGGCCACAAAAATTACCTCAGAATCACAACTGACCTGTTTCAAGAGATGGTTGACAAGTTAACCCCGCACCTCCAGAAGCAGTCCACCTTCATGAGGGAACCGCTTCAAGTTGGACTCAAGCTTGCTGTCACCCTCCGCTTTTTAGCCACTGGAAATTCCTACCAAAGTCTGCAGTACAGCTTCAGGGTTGATGCAAGTACCATCTCCAAGTTCATACACGAGGTGTGTAAAGCCGTCATCGCGGTCTACAAGGACGAAGTGCTGCGCTGCCCCCAAAACTGAAGAGGCCTGGAAGGAAGTTGCTGCCAGGTTCAGCTCCAGATGGAATTACCATCACCATAAAGAAGCCACGCAATGCTGGCTCTTAGTACTACAATTACAAGGGCTTCCACAGCATTGTACTGATGGCAGTGGCAGATGCTTCCTACAAGGTTCCTCTATGTGGATGTTGGGGCAGAGGGTGGTGCGTCGGATGGAGGAACATGGAGCAACTGTTCTCTGCATGATGCTGTAGAAGACAACAGAGCTGGAGTGCCTCAACCAGAACCACTCCCTAATGATGGCCACCCAGTGCCCAATCACTTCGTAGGGGATGATGCCTTTGCTCTCCGAATCTGGATGATGAAACCATTCTCCCATTGGTCACAAGTCCTATGAGAACGCATATATAGCTACAGGTTGTCTCGTGCCCGACATGTCGTGGATAATACCTTTGGAATTTTATGTCAAAGATTCTGTTGCTTCTTGACGACGATGGAGCAGAACCCTGACACCATCAACCTGATCACCATGTGTGCCTGTGTCCTGCACAACCTCGTCCTCATCAGATACCCATGCGCTATGTCAGAAGTGGACTACGAAGATCCGGACACACATGCTCTGATCCCTGGTGGATGGAGGACTGAGCAACACCTGCAGGGGCTGGTGCCTTTACCCGGCCATCATATCCAGAAGGATGCAAAGGATCAGCGAGACTACCTTTCACATTACTACATGTCCCCTGCTGGTGCTGTCCCTTGGCAAGAAAAAATTGTAGTACCTCCATGAGCTGCATAGTTGTTCCATTTTGTTAATAAAAGAAACGTATCTTTTTCGTTTGTATTTTTCGTTGCCTTTTATTTTTTTTTCAATAAGAAAGCATTTTATTTACATATAAAAAGCAGACATCAAATATGTACAAGTATTACATTCCAATCATTTAAAAGTGTCTCATCTCATCTCAGTCAGTATCCTTGCTGGCCTTTTTTTTTTTCTCCCTTTATTTTTTTGGTTTATTTTTCTTTACTTTTTATTTAGTGTTTTTTTTTATTTGTTTTGAAATAAGAAAGCATTTCATTTACATTAAAACAGCAAACATAAAAAATATTTTGGCTCTTGATTTTAAGGTAATAGATAAAAATAAGTGTGTTGAAATAAGAAATCATTTTATTTTTACATTAAAAAAGCAAACATAAAAAAAAATTTTGGCTCTCGATTTTAAGGTAATAGAGAAAAATAAGTATGTTGATGAAATAAGAAATAATTTTATTTTTTACATTAAACAGCAAACATAAAAAAAATTTTGGCTCTCGATTTTAAGGTAATAGAGAAAAATAAGTGTGTTGATGAAATAAGACATCTCTTTTTTTACATTAAAACAGCAAACATAAAAAATTTTGGGTCTATTTTACTTTCCTTTTTATTTATTTTTTCGTTTCCCTTTTTTTCTCTTTATTTTAAAGTTATAGAAATATTTTGAAATAAGAAATCATTTTATTTTTACATTAAAACAGCAAACAAACATTTCTTGGGTTTATTTTTCTTTCCTTTTTATTTATTTTTTCGTTTCCTTTTTTTTCTCTTTATTTTAAAGTTATAGAAATATTTTGAAATAAGAAATAATTTTATTTACATTAAAACAGCAAATATCAGAAAGTTTTGGGTTTATTTTTCTTTCCTTTTTATTATTTCTTAGTTTTTATTTTCTTTCTTTGCATTTTAAGGTAATAGACAAAAATAAGTGTTTTGAAATAAATAAGTATTTTATTTACATTATAACAACACATATGTACAAGTATCACAGTCCAATTATTTACAAGTGTCTCACCGGTTAGTGTCCTTGTCCTTGGTGGTTGTGGTACTGCTGCGTGGGGATGACTCGTGGACTGGTGGGGTGTTCAGTTCCTTGGACGTGTAGAGGGGGTGAGGGTGACATGGCCTCTTTTAGGTTGCTCTCGAGGCTTCCCAGGGTCAGGACAGGGAAGCCGAGTGGTGTCAGAGGTGTCTTGAGTGTCGATAACAGCGACGACAATGAAGGTGTTGGTGAAGGAGCCTGGACCATGGTGGGCGAGGATAATGAGGTTGATGGTGAAGGCACCTGGACAGGGGTGGCTGACGGTGGAGTTGGCATCCCTGGTTGCCACTCCATGGTGCGGGGCCAGGAAGACTGGTCTGAATACTGTGGTGACTGGGGCGGCATCCAGTTATGACTGGCTGGACGATGCTGCTGCTGCTGCTCTGGCTGGGCCTGCGAGGGTGCTGGTTGAGGTGGATGCCAGAGTTGCTACTGCTGAGGGGGCTGCCAAGGTTGCTGCTGCTGTGAGGGCTGCCAAGGTCACGACTGGTTGTTGCTGTGGCTGCTGGAAGACCTGACACTGCTGCTTGTAGCGCTGTACAAGGTTGAGGCACTCAATCTGGAACTCGTGTCAGTAGTCTTCTGGGACGGCACACATGTAGCCTTCCAGCAGGCACGCAAAATCCTGCACAATCTTGTGCTGGCCGCTGAACGAGGGGGTCGCCATGGATTCTGCTTTTGACATGATCTGAAACATACAAACATTATAACAATTTAGTACAGCATTTTAATTCAACAGATTGCACATTCTATGTCAAAAACAATGGATGAAACTAAAATACAATCTACATGCAGACATTTGGATTCTCACATTCTTCAATATAGTACTGAAGTCCTTCTCGGACACACAGGTGTCGCTGGGTGTGGTGTCTAGTGTTGTTGGGGTGGACCGCTTCCCCTTGCCCTTGTCCTTCCAGGTGCTTGTAGATGCTTGGCTGTGGGAACCTGTGGACCTCACTTCATCATCGTCTACGTCGCTGACTGTCACTGCACCTGCTTCTGAGCCAGGAAACTGCTCACTGGAGACTGTCTCTCCCCGGACGATGTGCTGTATGAGGAAGGCCCACGTTTCCATGATGTACTCCTCACGGCCACTCCTTTGGGCCTGGCCAGCTCCCACTCTTCTTTTCCTTCTTCATAATCTTCCCCACCCTGGTCCTCAAGTTCTCGTAACGCTTCTTGCATTGGGCACCAGTGGCAGGAGGATCCAGCTGCTTTCCTAGTTTCTTCCCACCGGCTGTTCTTCGCTACCCGTGTTAATCCACTCCTTGTGTTTCTTGTCAAACAGCATGGGGTTCTCCTTCACAAGGTCGGCCAACACAGTCTCCGTCTCTTCTGTCCAGCGGTATTCAGGGATCTCCTTCTTAGACATCCGAACCCGCTTCTTCTGTTTCATTTCCTCATCACTGGATACCTGACTCTGGATTGTATCCTGCTGTGTCTCCGGGATCATGAAATCGAGACTTGATAATGAGGAGTGAGGAGAATCTCGATCAGCGGTCTCCTCTATCATGTTGACTTCTATTGTTCTCCCCCTTCCCTTTGTCAGTCTACTTCGGCCATGTTGTCTCTTCGCTGACGAGCTCTGGAATGGCGAGCAGTGTCATCGAAGCTCTATTTATACACCCCAAATCCCACGCGAGTGCCACTGGCGGAGTAGGCGTACACTAGCGTGAACGATGCGGGACCTGGCGTGAACTAGTCGTGAACCGGCGGGAACTGGAGTGAACTGGTCATGATCAGTGCGGGACGATGCGGGAGGATGCGTGCCAGTGCGTGTGAACTGGTCGTGCC
>NC_090758.1:8405156-8412931 GCF_036898095.1 Palaemon carinicauda
GCGCAAAAAAAAAAAAATCATATTTCTTAATTATCAAAATAAATGTACCTTGAGTTATTTAAACATTTTACTAGGAATTCAAAGGTACAATTACCTACAATTAAATTGTATGATTGGTAGTTTATATTAGTTGTGATGTCTTTTAAATGGTTTTATGTTCTTGGACAGGTCCTTGGAAGTATATCTTCCTAATTCTCTTCATATGATAATTTATATTAATTTTTATTAGTTTTGCATAATAACAATTACATATAGGCTGAAGATAACAGAAGTTATGTCGAAAGCTATCAAATAAAGATGATGATGGCAGCATTGACCATTTCATTTTTACCTAATTTGTTATTACCCAGAGGAACCCAATACCAATTATATATATAATATATATATATATATATAGTCTTTGAGTGATATCGCCTGGGGCTCTGATCCCGAGTGTGTTAAGTGAATCCATACTTTAATGTATTATTATATATGGCTTATTTGAAATATATATATATAGTACATATATATACATATGTATATATATTATATATATAATTACCCCATTGTATATGATATAAATCTATGTCTATATCTATTTGCCCCTCCATAAAAGATCAAGTCTTTTAGCTCAAAGGTCAGTTTGATAAACAGACTGTATAATGAGGTCACTGTATTTTATATGTTGTATAAAATGGTAAATGATAATTACCTTAATCAAATGTTAGATCAATTATAGAAGCTTATTTGATCTGTCTATTTTTTCATGATCGTTAAATGATTCATGTTTGATTACTTTGCTTCATGAGAGAGGAGAGAGAGAGAGAGAGAGAGAGAGAGAGAGAGAGAGATTGTCTATCAGTTAAAAGAATTCTTAATTTTTTTAAGTTACTGTAAAGTACAGAGAGAGAGAGAGAGAGAGAGAGAGAGAGAGAGAGATTATCTTTCACTTGGATGAATTCTTCCTTTTGTCAGGGTAGTTGTAAAAGAGAGAGAGAGAGAGAGAGAGAGAGAGAGAGAGAGAGAGAGAGAGAATAGTATTCTTGCAAGTAGAATTATTCAAAAATAATGTTCCTTTCTCATTTGGAACTCAGATTTCCAATATACAAACCAAAAGTTTTTTTTCTCAAAAGATAAACGTTTTTAACATAAATTACTTTTGATATCAGGAAATCTAAAAACTTTTAATCATTTGGTGACTAAACCCGAGTTATTCAAACGTTTCCCATAATGAGTTATTAATACGAAGAACGCTTTTGTGTAACTAACCTTTGAAAATTAGAATATATAATTATGTTTTTTGAAATGATTTGAATTATTTGAGTTTTCAAACAATGAATCTTCGAAGGTTTATCTCTTCCTGATTCTTTGAAGATTGAGAATCGTATTATGATTCTTTACGAGAGAGAGAGAGAGAGAGAGAGAGAGAGAGAGAGAGAGAGAGAGGGAGAGAGGATTTCTCTTTTAGAGCATCAATTTGTTTTCTTTGGGCATATAATTTCTTGGGTCTCTCTCTCTCTCTCTCTCTCTCTCTCTCTCTCTCTCCTGGGAAGTTATATCTGCTTGGTAATTTATTTCAATAAGTTGAAGAAGAGAGAAACAATATATATATATATATATATATATCATATATATATATATATATATATATGATATATATATATATATATATATATCATATATATATATATAAGAGAGAGAGAGAGGGAGAGAGAGAGAGAGAGAGAGAGAGAGAGAGATAAAATATATTGGATGTATTCCAAACGTTTAAACAAACACACATCAATATTAAAGAAAAGTGAAAAAATATTATCTTACCAAACCAAAGGTTTTCAATTGTCCAGTTCGCTGGGGAAAATAAGATTAAAAGTTCATAATAGCCTCTTTCTCTAAAGTCTTATTGATATATGAAGTAATTTATTTTGTAATGGAAAAGGACACGTTTTGACAACTTCAAATTAATCAGAAGAATAGCAATGTCTTTTAAAGGTTTAAAGGCCGCTCATGAATGGCAGGGACAAGGGACAAATATATTGCCCTATCGAGCAGAACAATTCCCTAGAGACTGACAATATACACATATGATCAGCGTCCAAATCCCCTCTCCATCCAAGCAAGGACCAAGGGGGCCTGAAAATGGCAACTGATAACTCAGCAGATAGACCTATAGGCTCCCCAAAGCCCCCATCATTAGCTCTCAAGGATGGTTAGGTTGCAACGACCAAAGAAACTACGATTTTGAGTGGGACGCAAACCCTAGTGTGGCATTCACCAGGTAGGGACGTTACCACATCGGCCACCACAACCCATGTTGAACAGGCTGGCATAAATCTTCTTTCTTTTTTTATATGAATGATCTGTAGATCTCTCTCTCTCTCTCTCTCTCTCTCTCTCCTCTCTCTCTCTCTCTCTCCAAATATTTCATATTGAAACTATGAAAAGAGGATTTATGTCAGCCTGTTCAATGTATTCCTGATAAGTTTTAAATTAAATACCAAATAAAAATAATGATGGATAATGTTCTATGAATTAAAGAGAGAGAGAGAGAGGAGAGAGAGAGAGAGAGAGAGAGATTTATTCAAATGAACCAAGAAACTATTAAACACAAAGATCACTTATACTGTTCGTATTCATAGAAAACTTTCACCATAAAATCATAACAAATAAAAAAAAGAAAAAAAAAACAATAATTTCATAATTAGATTTATTAGCCAGAAAGACAATTTAATTTTGAGGTTTAATCTTTCCAATGGTATCTCTAAAGAAAGAGATTTAACCATCAAGTTATTTCATTAAAAGTTTCTCCATTTATTCCTCGGAGAGAGAGAGAGAGAGAGAGAGAGAGAGAGAGAGAGAGTTTTTATTGTTTTGAGTCTCTAGTGATGAAAAGAAAATAGGATTTTCATTTGGGCACTGTAAGGAAAAAAGATTTAGCAGAGAGAGAGAGAGAGAGAGAGAGAGAGAGAGAGAGAGAAAGCAGACTTATTCCTCTACCAATTTTCATTTGGGCACTGTAAGGAAAACAGATTTAGCAGAGGATGAGAGAGAGAGCGAGAGAGAGAGAGAGAGAGAGAGAGGGAGAGAAAGCAGACTTATTCCTCTACCAAGAAAACCATTGTGATATAATATGATGTCTATTCCAGCTAATCCTGAATAATTAGCAAAGACTAGAAATATCCAAATCCTATTTTTATATCTAATCTCCGTTGTGCTTCAAACGATCCTTTTTGCATTGTTTCCTCAAAAGGAAAAATAAGGATTCGATCTTTAAGTCTTCATAAATTGGCAATCAAGGCCTTGGGATGTGTGTATGTGTGTGTGTGTGTGTGTGTGTGTGTACAGAGGAAGGGTTGTTTGGCTCCAAGAGAGTAAACAAAACAGTGTATACAAACAAAGACATTTGAAAGTCGAAAAGATTTTTTTGGATGTTGGATTGTTATGGTATAAGTTAGAAAAGGTTTCGTGTTTCTGTAAAGTTTATTCCATTGAATTCAAGAATGTTTTTAGTTAATTCAAAAGGAATTTGGTGTTATATATAGAGAAATTATTTTCTGTTTTGTTATTATATTATTGAACAATCTCATAAAGTAATAAGAATTATTATCGCAAAAATTATCTTTTGATCTAATGGTGAATTAATTTTCCATAAGATCTTATGATATTCACCTGTTCATTAGGCAGTGTTGACAATCTCTTAATACTCGTCTGTTCAATAAGCAGTATTGCCAGTCTCATGTGTAACCTTTTCTAACCATTTTCAACGGTCACCCCACCCACATAGTGACCAGATCCAATGATGCTGAACTTTGATATAGATATTTTCCCATAGATATAAGCATTGCTAATTTTGAAAATACATGGGGGACTGTAATCAAAGGAAATAAGGGATACATCATAATTGTGACTCTCTCTCTCTCTCTCTCTCTCATCTCTCTCTCTCTCTCTCTCCTCTCTCTAACCATTTCTATTTTTATGTTTTTTTATAATTTGGTTTAAGCAAATATGTTAATTATTAAAAACTGAAAAAATTAAAAAATATGAAATATATTTGTGCAAAAGGTCAGGTCATGTTTTATTATTATTATTATTATTATTATTATTATTATTATTATTATTATTTATTTATTTTTATTATCAATATTATTTCTATGAAAATTTTAACAGTTATTTTTATCATCATTATTATTATTATTATTATTATTATTATTATTATTATTATTATTATTATTATTATTATTATTATAATGTGAAGATATCATACGCCATTAACTTAGAAAGCTTCCTGAAGTTAATTATATAAAAAACATTTATCTGACACATTGATTTTATTTAAATTTTGAAAATACTAATTAAAGTTTAATAAAAATAAATAATTTTGAAATCCAACTTTGTTGGTGGAGGTAAAAAAAAATGAAAATATCATGTAAATTATCAAACATATAAAAATAACTTGGTTAAGAAAACATATTTCTCAAAACTCATTATGAAATTTTGAAATTATAAAGATCTGATTTCTTTCATTTAAATATAGCTCTGGATAAAAAATTATTATTTTGAAATCCGCAAAACTGTGTCCTACTTCAATTTACTTTAACAAAATACCTCCTTTTTTAGGAATATCTTTGAATACCATAGTATAGAAAAAATAATTAAGATATCAAGTAAGTTATCTAACATAAAAATACTTGGTTAAGAAATCATATTTTTCAACAAAGAAAAACGGTTTTTTAGAATATTTAATCAAATTTGAAGCTCCAACATTAATAATAATAATAATAATAATAATAATAATAATAATAATAATAATAATAATAATAATAATAATAATAATAATAATAATAAAGATCTGTAATGGACGTTCCGTTGGCTGTCATTTCTGATATAATTCCAAAGACTCTATCTTCCTATAATTTAGAGCAATAAGTGTATGTCTGTTTTGTACGTGTGTATGTTCTTGTGTTTGTGCACCTTCATTGTCCGGATGAGATCATAAGTCAAATAATCATTCCCAATTTCATGAAAAGTTTATTGAAATCAGACTTAATCTCTTTTCATGAAATAGAAATTCTAGTTTTTAAAATGAATCCATATTAAGTATCATATCCAGTCATTGAAACACAGTCTTAATTGGCTAGCATAATAAGGCAATTTTTTTTCCTTTCAAGCTTCGCTAATTTGCAGTTTTAAATACTCGAATTGAAATTCTTTTATTGCAAATATTTGCATCAATGCGAATTGCGAAATGTAGATTGTTTGGCTGTGTATATATTTGTTGCAATATTGACCAATTAATTCTTCTGTGTTTGAGCTTCTGATCTTTTTTATAAGTTTGTTTTCAAACTCTATTCTGTTTTGTGTTACAACAATCATTATATCAATAAGCTGCCTATGGCAACACTGAGATTACCAAACATTCTTCCTCGCTCAAGGGGTTACCAATGCACTGTAACTCTTCAGTAGCCACTTTCCTCTAGGTAAGGGTAGAAGAAACTCTTTGGCTATGGTAAGCAGCTCTTCTAGGAGAAGGACACTCCAAAATCAAACCATTGTTCTCTAGTCTTGGGTAGTGCCATAACCTCTGTAACCTCTGGTTTAGAGTTCTCTTGCTGAGGGTACACTCAGGCACGCAATTCTAACTTATTTATCTTCCTCTTGTTTTATAGTTTATGAGATAGGTTTTATGGTAGTTACTGTTCTTAAAATATCTTATTTTATTTGTTCATTACGTCCACTTGTTTCTGTATATCCTGTTTCTTTCCTCACTGGGCTATTTTTTCCCTGTTGGAGCTCTCAGGCTTATAGCATCCTAATTTGCCAACTAGGGTAATAATAATAATAATAATAATAATAATAATAATAATAATAATAATAATAACAGGCCAAAAAGACAAATATTTATGAAAAAGGAGTCCCGCCCCTCGCAAAAAAGGGGAAAACAGAAGTAATGAAGACGATTCCAAAGCACAGACATTGATTGAAAATTAACAGAGATAGATTGTGTGCAGTGGCGGCCTTAAGGGTGTAACGAAATATTCATAATCATAAAATAATTTCTAAGAATTTATTATGGCATATGTTTATAGGGTAATCTCAATATTTTATATAACTTATTGCATAATAAATTAAAAGAACAAAAACAAGCCAATTCAGCATAGAGAGAGAGAGAGAGAGAGAGAGAGAGAGAGAGAGAGAGAGTTTATACATATATACCTACAATATATATAAATGTTGTACCATACTTTAGGGTACATAAACACACGTGCACACACACACTTACTTTTTTCCCACTTAGGAGGCTAAGAGAGAGAGAGAGAGAGAGAGAGAGAGAGAGAGAGAGATCAAATCTTTTTACAAACGTTTACAGAGTCTTTTGGAGGTCTATCTGCTTTTGATATCTGAAACATTCTGCTCCCCTCTTGATGAAGGGCAGCAACACCATACGTTTCGAAGGACACTGAAGAGGGAAGATTACTAAACGGATTCTGGTAAATCCCTCTTTTATTCTTTCGGTGAGAGAGAGAGAGAGAGAGAGAGAGAGAGAGAGAGAGAGAGAGATGGATTACTTTTTGGAAGTGATTTAAATCTGTGATTAAGGATGAATGATTTCGTGTAGGAAAACATAGGATTTTATATTCTTACTTTGATAATCTCTGAAAAAATATATATATATTAGTTTTGATATATGGAAATAAAATGGAAAGTAATCAATCCTCTCTCTCTCTGTCTCTCCTCTCTCTCTCCTCTCTCTCTCTCTCTCTCTCTCTCTCTCTTATTACCATAATTATTTTTGACTTTTTTTAAATATCTTTCAGGAGAATTCAGAACTAGAATACATAAAGCATCATAATATAAAACATTTGAATTAAAAAATATTGAAGAATTCTATTAAAAAACAGCACTTTCATTCTATACGACTTACTAACAATCTCAAAAGCAGAATTCCTTAGTTTACAAAATACTTTGAATTTCAAAAACACATCGTTAGACATCAATTTCAGACAACTAACTAAATCAGACATTCAGTCAGCTTCCGTTCTCATGTCTGGGAAACGTCTCCATCAGACAGTGTCTGAGAGCAACGACAGTGAATCCAGCCATTTCTGTTCCACTGCAGGACAAAGGCCTCAGACATGTTTTTATTTATGTCTGGAGTTTGTCCAGTTTTTCAACATCAAGCACGTTATTCTACATTGGTGATGGTAGGATACTTTTGTTTGATCATTCATAGCAAACCAATCTAGTACGGGTGGCCCTGACAAATACAGCTTTGCTAGTCATGGCGATACGCAAACACTTTTACCGCATTCAGGTAACCCTCTCAGAAAACGACACACATACACACACACACACACATACACACATATATATATATATATATATATAATATACACACACACACACACATATATATATATATATATATATATGTGTGTGTGTGTGTGTGTGTGGTGTGTATTTGTGTGTGAGTGTATGTGTTTATGACGTATGTGTAATGCAACCAGAAGTGGTAAATTATGATTTTATTTTATTTGGAGACAAAAGTTACTAATTAGAAAATGTAAGAAAATATCTAATGAAAAAAACTAGTTTGAGAGAGAGAGAGAGAGAGAGAGAGAGGAGAGAGAGAGAGAGAGAGAGAGAGAGAAAATAGAAGGATGAACCTGAAGAAACATTATCATGCAGAAAGGAGATAAGCCTACTTGTCTCGTAAAAGGAAATAGAGTTATTTCCTTTACAGTGTAAAACGTTTTTGGAAAACGTCCAGAGATGTTGAGGGATTTAGAAGACTTCATTAA
>NC_090758.1:8418431-8428431 GCF_036898095.1 Palaemon carinicauda
ATGTTAATCCTGAGATCGAGCTGCGCTTAAGGCTAGATGATTTTCATTATATCTATAATCTTACTGTCCTTTTGAAATGAGGCTGATTAACCGGGAAAGTCATCAAAGCCATTGCCTGAGCCTCCCTGGTCCTAGTTATGTTTTTCTATAATTAATCAATGATATAATAGACATATGGAAGAATTTTTTATCTTTGACCTTTTATTAAGAAAAGCCACAAAGACGGGCAAGTTCCTCGTCAGGCTGGGAAGAACGTTTGGAATTTCCTGTTTGAAAGGAACAAAGAGTGTAGAAAAGAATTCCAGATTTTGATGATAAATGAAAATAAAGTTTATTATTCGATATAAATATTTTTTCACATGAATGTGAGTAAGTATATATATATATATATATATATATATATTTGTAAACACTGAATAAAGTTTTGATATGTAGATAATTGTGAGATAAAAGCATTAATAATAATAATAATAATAATAATAATAATAATAATAATAATAATAATAAAAATAACAAAAATAATAAAAATAATAAATATAATAGAAATAATAATAATAATAATAATAATAATAATAATAATAATAATAATAATAATAATAATAATAATAATAATAACTTCATCATATATTTTATCAAACTGTAATATATGACTTGAATAACATAAAACATAAGATTCTTTTACTGTGTCGAGAAAAAGTATATTTCTTGACAATTGGGGACTATAAATCAAAAATTTTTGCTTAACAATAATTAGAGAGAGAGAGAGAGAGAGAGAGAGAGAGAGAGAGAGAGAGAGAGAGGGGGGGGCAAAATAATGATGTATCATTTATTTGCTTTGATTACTGTGCCCCGTGTGTTTTCAAAGTTGGCAATGCTCATATCTATAGGAAAATATCTGTATCAAAGTTCAGCACTATTGGATATGGTCACTATATGGATGGGTGACCGTTAAAAATGGTTAGAAAATGTTACACATGAGATTGGCAACACTGCTTATTAAACAGGTGAGTGTTATGAGATTGGTAATACTGCCTATTGAACAGGTGAAATATCATAAGATCTTAAGGAAAATTAATTCACAATTAGATCAAAAGATAATTTTTACGATAATAATTCTTATTACTTTTTGAGAATGTAAAAACAAAAAATAATTTTATATATAACACCAAATTCCTTTTTAATTAACTAAAATCAATAAATAAATAAATAAATTAATAAACTTCAAAAACACAAACAATTTCTTAACTTGTAATCCAAGATAACAATCCAACATCCAAAAAAATCTTTTCGACTTCCAAATGTCTTTGTTTGTATAACACTGTTTTATTTACTCTCTTGGAACAAACAAACCCTTCCTCTGTACACACAAACACACACACACGCACACACAAACATCCCAACGCCTTGATTGCCAATTTGTGAAGAGGAAAAGATCTAATCCAGATTTTTCCTTTTGAGGAAACAATGCGAAAAGGATCGTTTGAATCACAACGGAGATTTGAACATTTCTAGTGTTTGCTAATTATTCAGGATTAGCTGAAATAGACATAATATTATATCACAATGGTTTTCTTTTCGTAGAGGAATAAGTCTTCTCTCTCTCTCTCTCTCTCTCTCTCTCTCTCTCTCTCTCTCTTTTAGCTATATATTTTTTCCTTTAGAGTGCCCAAAAGCAAATCCCAATTTATTTCATCACTGGAGATTCAAAACAATGGAAACTCTCTCTCTCTCTCTCTCTCTCTCTCTCTCTCTCTCTTTTGACTAAATATTTTGTTCTTAGAGTGCCCAAAAGAAAATCCTAATTCTTTTTATCATTAGACTCAAAAACAGTAGAAACCTTCTGTGTGTGTGTGTCTCTCTCTCTCTCTCTCTCTCTCTCTCTCTCTGAGGAGGAGGAGGAGGAGGAGGAGGATTAATGGGAAAACTCTTAATTAAATTACTTGATAGTTAAATCTCTTCCTTTAGAATGACCATTTGAAAGCTTACAACCACAAAATTGAATTAAATCTAATTATGAAATTCAATCTTCGGAAAAAAAATGTAATTTATTATCTAATTGTAACAATTAATTACGATTTTATGGAGAAAGTTTTCTATGAATAATGTGGCAGGTACAAACAGTGTAAATGGTTCTTCTTTTCTAAAAGTTTCTTGGTATTACAGGTTTCCACCTCTCTCTCTCTCTCTCTCTCTCTCTCTCTCTCTCTCTCTATATATATATATATATATATATATATAATATTTCTATTAAATAACCTCCCCTATATGATAAAGAGCGTCTGGCTATATATATATATATATATATATATCTTTCTGGTTACGTTCAGCAGCATTGCCAGACGTATAACTACTTGGTCTCTCTCTGGTCCCTCGGGTAAGGGGGAGAGGGAGTAGTCATTACCTGAAGTAAGAATTTGTAGTTAAGAATTGGGTATGAGGTTATGTTATTAAGATAATATTTGAGATATCTTTGAAATAATCTTTATTTGATATAATATTTTCACAGAAAAGACTTTTCAGACTTGTAAGAAGTATTAATAGAGGTCTTCTTCTATTAAACAAAGCTTCAATTTTGGGATCACTTTAGAATTTCTGGTCAAAATAAATTTTTTCTTAAGGGAAGTAAAATATTATTGGTTGATCAATGGGTCTTCTAATACTATTATTATTATTATTATTATTATTATTATTATTATTATTATTATTATTATTATTATTATTATTATTATTATTATTGTTATTATTATTATTATTATTATTATTATTATTATTATTATTTCAAGTTAAGCTACAACCCTTGTTAGAAAGGCAGGATGTTCTAAGCCCAAAGGCTCTAACATAGAAAAATAACCCAGTGAGGAAAGAATATAAGGGAAAAAATAAACTACAAGAGAAGTTATGAATAATTAGAATAGAATATATTAGGAACAGTAATAACCTTAAGATAGATCTTTCATATATAAAATATAAAAACTTTAAAAAACAAGAGGAAGAGAAATGAAATACACCAAAAAAAGACTTATGTCAGTATGTTCAACATAAAAACTTTTCGCTGCAATTTTGAAGAATTCTGATTAATTTGAAGTTGTCAAAACGAGTCTTTTTCATTACGCATTAAATTACTTCATAAATCAATAAGACTTTTGGGAAGAGGCTAACATGAAAAATTTTGTCACATTACGGAAGTTTTCTTTTTCTTTTGGAAAACAAGAAATTAATGGAATAGAAAAATATCAGTTATTGCCTCAACGAACCGGACAATTGAAAACCTTTGTTATTTTTTTTTTTTATATTGTTTAGTGTTTGTTTAAACGTTTGAAATACATCCAATATATTTCATCGCTCTCATCTCTCTCTCTCTCTCTCTCTCTCTCTCTCTCTCTCTCTCATTACTGGGGTTGCATACATAATATTACTGGAGATATATACATAACTTTACGGATGTATACATAACATTGCTGGAGATATACACATAATGCGATGTTAATAATCGAGAAATCTCGATATGGTAATTCATTGATGGTCACCCAACCAAGGCCTGTCCATACCCGATCTTATATAGCTTATTGATATTCATCTTGTAATGTTCTTAATCGAATTATTGCATTTTAGTTCATTTATTTCAAAAAAATTAAATCTCAGAAAATTCTTTTACCTAAAAATAAATTCGTAACGGAAAATAAATTCCATGAACACATATTTTTCCTCATAAATCTTTCGTAAATTTTATCACGATTTTTTAATTCCATTTCAGCGGATTTCAATAAATTTCAACGCTTTTTATATGGTCATATGCATGAACCTGAATGAAATATAGAGAATCCGAACTATAATATAAAATCCCTTTCGCTAATGGCTCCAATATTTTCCTGTTTCAATATATTTCATTGAGTTTCAAAACGTTTCTTATGAGGAATTATTCATAGCTGAACGAAATGTAGATTAACTGAGCGATGTTTTATGGGATTGCGATATTCATTCATAAATCAATAAGTGATTAGTGATGCCTGTGACCTCAGCTGCATATCCAAGTCGAATGCAACAGTCACTCAATATTTAAACTCAAAATACACTGAGGGAATATACCATTAATGGCTAAATATTTTAGTTATATCGAGACGCACATACAGATTCATCCCTTCTCACCCATTCCCCCTTTCCTGACTACTGTATACACACACACACAACATATATATATATATATATATATATATATATATAAAATAAACTTCTGAATGACAAACACTTGACGTGAACCATAAGGATAGAAAGTGAGTACTTGGGCTGCATCATCCGGAGGCCAATGAAATGAATTCGAAAGGTATGCAAACACATCTGAAATAGTGAACAAGAGGAAATCTTAAGATTTCAGGTATGAACAGAATCGGACACAACTACCCCAATGAAATAACAGCCCAAAAATAAACAAGTAAAATGTAAAGTATATTTCTATCCCAGTAAACAAACCGTCAAAATAATAAGATCAATCAGAATTCAATACACTTAAATAGTAAATTGATTAATGAAATACAAACAAAGTAACTATAAGTATAAATAAGTATGTAATGTAAGTATAGGTAAGGTACGTATAATTTGGGTAAATATAAGTAATAACACTTATCACACAAGCATCGATTAAAGCTGCAGGAATAAAAATCAAGATCTGCACAGTTTAAAACAAAGAAAAAAATAGCTTTTCTCTTACCCTGTTTATAGTGTAATTTAGGAGATAGGTAGGCGGGTTCTCCTTTGGCAGGTCCGGGTCCAATGGTATTTTGAAAGAATTATTCCATATTTGTGTGACACATGATCGTGATGCAAATGATAAGATCCATAGGTCACTAAATAACTTCAAAGATTAATCCACTGTAAGTATGACTGGAACTTCTACTGCAGACTGCTGCTGTTCAAGTTCTTGACAGCTACTCTTCTTGACAGGTACTCTTTCTTGACAGGTACTATCCGGTTCTCCGTCACTCAGTAAACCAAGAAAACATTTTCCGCATTAAAATTGGTGGTTTGTTTACGGCAGTAACCATTTAAAAGGATTAGACGAGAAAAGCTATTTATAAAATTTACGTTAACTTTAGAATTGACTAATTAAGTAATTACAGAGGTAAAGTACTTTAATACTGATGCCGTAGTGATAATGTATATTTTTTCTTTAATATCTAGTAAAATTAAAAGAAAAATACATATTTTTCTACACTCCAGGAGAGAGATTTTGATTTAGTATGAAATCAAAAGTATGTAATGTAAATGTATTTACACGAAAATTACCCAAAATAAAAACCAACCCAAGGAATCCAAATAAAACAATATTAACAGTAATGAAAAATCCCTAATCAGATTCAGCCAAAATTTGGTGAATTTTGGCAGCCCCCTGTATAGCTGCTTTTCTTTTAGGACGTGATGATACAATAAGAACATTCTTAGTGTCTGGTACACCTTGCTTCTCATCATCGCTTGGGACTGACAAAAGAGGAATTATAGAACTAGAGTGCCGTTTTAATATTTCTCCAGTTTTCCCTTTAAAGACTTTCACAGCCGTAACTTCATTGTTTATATTTTTTACAATTTCCTTAATGCGTCCCATTGGATAATTACAGGGTTTAGCTAAGGGTTCCTTCAAAAGTACTATATCTCCAACTTTAAGTTCTTTATGTTGAACGGGCTTGTATCGGTCTTTTTTATTTACGGCTTGATATATCAGATTCCCAACAAATTCTTCATTGTATATTTTAATAAGATTATGTCGTACATTTTGCAGTTTCAGTAATGATGAAGGAATCTGATCTGCATTGAATTCTGGATCGGCATCTGTTGGGCCTTGTAGTTGAGGGATTATATTGATGGAAACCAATTCTCTGCCATGAATCAACATCTCTGGGGTAATGATTCTGGAATGCTCTCTCCTGAAGAGGTCCCTAAGAGAATCTTTAAATGAAATTGGCCTTCTGTTCACCAATGTATAGTTTTGTGAACAATAAAAATCAAAATCCCGAAGGGGAAGAACATTATTGCGCATTGCTCCAAATAATAAGCGCTTGGTTAGTTTCACACAAGACTCTACTAACGAGCCGAGTTGATTACATCCTTTGTAATAATGCTCAAATTTAAAGGATTTAATTCCATGTTCCTGTAAATATGCATTTGTCTCGTAATCGCTCAAGAAACTAGAGATCTGATTTGCACCAGCAACGAATGGCGATCCCAAATCAGACAAACATAAGGAAGGAATACCAAATTCATATGTATGAAGTTGTAATGCTCTAATAAATTCCTCTGAAGTTAAATCCATACAAATTTTCAAGTTAATAGCCCGGGACCACAGACACGTAATACATAACAGCCATACCTTGACAGTATTTCCTTGATCATTCTTTATTTTAAATGGACCCATATGATCAATGAAAATCTGTCTGTACAGTATGTTTTCAGGATTAATCCTGAACTCTGGGTAATGACTTTGATTTAATTTGATTACCCTCTCATTTAATCTCTTACAAGTAATGCAGTTTGACAGAACTTTCTTCACAGCCGAGTATATATGGGTAATCCAAAAGTTTCTTCTAAGTTCCGCCAACAAAAGATAACAACCAGCATGTGAGAGCTTCACGTGCAATTCCCTTATAATCAGAGGAACCAACATACTGTCCTTCGATAGTAGTAAAGGATAGTTGAATTTGTTAAGATGTTGGACTTCCTTCAATCTTCGGCATTTACTTTTTACCCTCACCATGCCATCCGAATCAAGAAACAAGTTCAACTGTGCAACAATGTTAGGCAGATTCTTCAACTGCTTCTGTTTTGAGTGAAAATAATCAAAGACATCTGGGAAGTGAACATGTTGATCCCTGATTATAATCTGCCTACAAGCTTCATCATAAAAGTTAAAACCTTCATCTTCAACTTCAAAATGATCTAGAGCTGGATTTTTACTTTTAAACTTAGATTTCAAAATGCTGCAGAACCTGAGCACCACCGCATGCACTCTCACAGCCTTCTCAAAACTAGAAACCCTGTTTAAAAGGGAAAAGATGTTCCGAGCCCACGTGAGGTGAACAAGCACTACCACAATTTGTCTCCACTTTCTGCACTCGTTTTGATTCAAATAATCCAGGTATGATGAAAGACAATGTGCTGTCACTACAGATCACATTGCTTTTGCTCTCTGTAATGAACTTAGGACCAGTTATATAGTTAGTTTTTATTAGCTGCCTAAAGGATAAAGGTCTGGTGATGCAGTCTGCTGGATTATCTTCTCCAGATACAAAAGAAGATCTCATACATGAATCCTCACACATCTTATTGATATACTCTAACCTATTGAGTATAAAGAGTTGCTTTTTTTGTAGTTTGTCAAGTTTCAATGCGTAAGACTGCAGCCAGGTCAGTACCACCAAACTGTCAGAGTAGACTTCGCATCCAACTATCTCAATAGGATCAATGCAGCCAAATCCTGAAAGTTCATTCTTCAAATCCTTTACAGTTTCTACAGTTAATGCAAGAGCTTATAATTCCAAGCATGGTATGGATTTTGACTCCAATTGTTTACTCACCAGTTTATTTCTTGCTAAAATAAAGTAGATCTTATTTGTATTTATGTTATACAGATACACTGCAGCGCCAAACAGAACCTTACTACTATCAGCAAACCCAACCAATTTATATTTGTCAGTACGAGCACCAAAATTCCGTGGGAACTCTACAGAAGGTGCAGAATTGACCTGCTTGCAGATATTCTTCCATTCATTGATCAAAGGAGCAGTAAGCTTTTCATCCCAATCTAGTTCTGGTCTACACTGCAATCTGTGTAGAAACTATCTGGCTCGATTCAGTATAAGGTCCATTGAAATTAAGAAGATCGAACTGTGAAGCTATAGTAGATAAAACTTGTCTTTTTGTTGATGAATTTATATCCAGTTGTATGGGCTTTGTAGACAATGTATCACTCATTCGATCCCACTCAAGTCCCAGCAGTTTACTTTTTGTCGGAGTTTCTGTTTCCTGAATTTTGTCAATTTCTTTCTGTAATGATATGTCATTTGATAAAAACTGCTGAAGTGAAAACTTATAAGGACTGAAAATATCCTCCAACATTGTATACATCCACAACAAACACTCAGACGTTTCTGCCGTAAATGCACAGTTGTCCATATAAGACAACTGATAAATGGTTCTCTTGAGTTTCATCAATGGAAAAGAATCATTGGTAGAATCCAGTATCAATATCTTGTATAACCCAAGCATTAATAATGCAGGTGAACATCTAAGTCCAAAAGGAAGCCTACTATTCTTATAGCCAATAATTGAAAAATCTCCATCTTCGAGATTTCTAAACCATAAAAAACAAAGGCGATTTTGGTCGACTTCCTCAAGACCTATATTGTTGAATGCCTTCTTTATATCAAAGCAACATAATTTGCTTCCGAACCTCAAATTGATAATGGAAGTGGAGAGTTTCTGATTTATTGTGGGACCTGCATGCATGGTTTGATTGTGATTCATACTTCCTTTGTCACTCAAATTGGATAGGAATACAACCCTACATTTTGTGGTCTCACGATCAGGCTTAAAAATGCCCATAAAAGGCATGAAACTGGACTCTGGATGCTCCTTCTTGAATTTATCAAGATTTTCAATTCTCTCAATTATACCAGCATCTGCTTGCTCTTTAAATACCACATTTATCTGCTTCAGTTTATCATCTAAATTTCCTTGAAATTTTCTTTGCAAGCCTGACAGTATTTTCTCTGATATATTGAAGTTATATCCCAAAAGGTGAGAAACTCTAGGGTTCCAGAGTAATGGCATTACCAGCCTCCCTTCACTATTCCTTGTAGTTTTCTGTAAAACGTAATTGACCAACTGAGTATGGATTTCAACAGTTTCAGAGTATATTGAAGTCTCTCTATCCAATGCTTCGTCACAAACAGAATCAAGTACATCCTTTTCAATATCAACTAACCCACTGACTTCATCATCCTCTCCTTCCAAAACAAATGATTCATTTCTAATCTCGATTTTACCAAAATCTATATTAGAGGTTTGATAAAACTTAGCATCTTCTGAAGGCAGGTAGTCTGGGGCTCTATTAGTTATCGAAATGTAGGAAGACGATGAGACTTCAGGGGCATATGGTAAATAAGGCAGATCATGTAAAATAGTCTCGGTTGCTCCCTTTAACACTACACCATGAGGAGTTCTTGAATATATAGATTTCTCTCCGAATAAAATTTCAGTCTCAGGTATGCAATAGCTGGATTTTGATCCCAAAATAAGCTGAATATCAGAAATATCTTCTGAACCATCCAAAAGTCTTGTATCTGCCAATTTATATCCTTTTGACAGAAATCCATTCACAACTCTGTTCAACTTGGGAAGATTCAAAGTAATATTTATATTTGGAAGGCACAATGCATGAATGACTCTTGAATCCCTGTCAAATTTCATTTCCACCTCAACAATTTTGGTATCATAACTTCTAGGGACATTGATACCATTCACAGTAAGTTTAATACTCTCTCGTATGACTGGTAGATTCAATTTGCTGGCCAACTCTTCAGATATGAAATTGGATTGACATCCACTGTCTTTCATGCAACGCACATTGGATCCACTTATGTTACACGTGAAGGTTGGAAGAATCGTATCTCCCTCACTTGAGTTATTCAAAGCCTCTGTAATAGTAGTAATGTTATTCTGGGACCTTTCCGCAGGAGTTTTCGCCTTTGTGTCTTTCTTGTCCTTGTTTTTTTTCATGGAATTTTTTCTTGTTAAGGTCCAAATTCTTTTTACCCACGTCATTGGATTGATTTTCCCCTGAATGAGTGCACAAGTAATTCCAATGAAAACCTTTGCAATTTGCACACCGATATCGAAATTTGTATCTGCACTTTTCAGTAGAATGTGATGCCAGGCCACATCTAGTACATCCATCGATACTCTTCAATTTCTCGACTTTGGAAACAGGAGAAATAAAGTTCGTACAATCTCT
>NC_090758.1:8452250-8454750 GCF_036898095.1 Palaemon carinicauda
TGACGACATCACACAGAACCATATATAAGCTAAGTACAATTTTTTAAATTCATTCCAGTTTGGGCAGTGAAGTGTAGTTATCACGAGTCGTTAGTCGATTATTACCGGGGTGAGTGGTTTGCTAATCTTTTATTTTCCTTTCATTAAAGGGAACTGTGTTCAACTCCGAATTCTCATCTAGAATTTTTTCTCTCTTTGTGCTAATTCCTTTTTTCTTTCAGAAATTTACAGGAAATATCTTTGTGTTCGGTTTTCTTTCAGAAATTCTCAGGAAATGTCTTGGGATTAGTAACATTGTTTTGGGGAATTTGATTATAATATTTGTCAGTGGGTATTTATGCGTTTACGCAGTGGACGTCTGTATTCATAGAGGTATTTTGATAGAATTGCAAGGGGTCGAAGAGATAGGAAAAGAAATACAGCAGTCATGACGCCCCTGTGAGCCCCACCCCTGGACCTAGTGGCGTAGGACAGACTAATCCTCCCCCAATTGTGACGCTTGTAAATGCCAGGTCTGCAATCCTTCCTTTTCAGGGTCGAGTCAATGGGTTCTTGCCTCAAAATGTAGAGTCATAGATTTCATCCGTCGATGCCCATTTAAATCCCAAACAAAATCACAGACCCTTTTGTACAATTATAAGAAGCTAAGAGTTTTATAGATTTTTCTAAGGGGGATGCGAGTGCGTATTTAAGAGGTGTTTCATTTCAAGAAGCAGTTACCTGGGATGATTTCAAAGTTAGGTTACGCGCGGTCTATGGGGGTGAAGAAGCCTTGGATGTAGTATTAACGTTAAGAAATACACTTAATCAAGCCACTATGAATCGGCTTAATGTTATTGATAGAGCCGCTCTCATAGCTGATAGGCTTAATGAATATCAGGATATTTTAGGTAATTCCACTTGGGTTACTAGAGATAACATCTCCGTGAAAGATTTTTTACGATTAATGTATTTAACTTGCATGACACTTATGTTGCCTGAAGCTTTAGTGCGGTGTTTTGATATAAAGTTAACGCCTGCAAGTACGGAATTGGATGTATATAAACATAAAAAAACACATGGCTAAGTGTCCAGATCTCGATCCCGTGTTAACTCAAGTTTTTCCAAAGAATGAAACAAAGCCACAAACAGTGAACGTAGGTAATGATAGTCAAGTAGCGGGAATGACGTGTTATAATTGCAAACGTCAAGGTCACTTAAGCGCGGAATGCAGAACGAAATTCTGCTCGATCCATAATAGTTCAACACATCCATACAATCAGTGTTACTCGCGTAAGACACAACAGAATCCCAGAAATACAGTCAGTTCCATATGAAAATAAAAAGAAAAATCCTCATTTTAACAATCAGAAGAAACAACCAAATGTCAATGCAGTTCAGAGTCCGAAGCAAACAAACACTTCTTCGAATATCGCTGAGCCTGGGTCGTCAAACCAGACCTCGCAAGGTCAGACTAATTTTCAGAATGTGCAGAGCAAAGCAAATACCACATAGTTAACTCCAGAGGGGAAGAGAGTGATGTTGGGTCAAGGTCATTCATGTCAACATCAATAATATTGAATAATCAATTTAATATTTTATCAGATAATTGTGAGGCAATAGATTTTCCTATGAAACACACGGCTGAATTAAGTAAAATAGTGCATGCTCCCGTAGATTTGCAACAAATTCATACAATAATAAGCCAAAATGAGTTACGACCAACCTTATATGCTGTAAATTTAGAACACAAATCCTTTACGTTATTTTTTTACTCTGGTACTCCACGTAATATCATGGATTTGAAGATATATCATTTGTTGTTTTCGAACTTTCCGATTGAAAAATCCGGAGTTAGACTCTCGGGTATAGGAAATAATGAATTAAATGTCATAGGCATAACTCAGGTTCAATTCATAGTCGGTAAACGCACGTTTGCCGATACATTTGTTGTTGTACAAAAGATTGATATGTATCCAGCTGTAATTATAGGATACCCATCTATGGGAAATCAAAACATTATCTTAGCCCATGCCAAGCACAGCGTGTATATCAAAGGGAAATTCTATAAGTCTTCTAATACCTTAAAATCAGTTTTGGATAAAAAGGAGACGACAAATGTAACCGTAACGTACGTTGAAGAACCAGTAACTTGTCTCGCTAATAAAGAAATAATATACGCGACCCAGCAGAATTCTCGTTCACCCGTAATATCATCTTGCACGCAATCTATCGAGCCAAACGTACCTTCGAATTTAATAGTGCAAATAAAGAAAACATTACCGGGATCTGAAATATTAATCCTTTCCGACACTTTAAAAACTAACGGATTGTCTGTCACACAAGCTATTTATACAGTAGGCTCACATCAGCAATGTAATATTGAAGTCTGTAATCATTTAAATAACACTTTAGTAATTCACAAAAATCAACATATCTTGGATGTATAAGTTTATAAACATCGTATTCTTACCGTTGCTGAAATCAATCACTCTCAATCAGTTGCGGATGAATCCCTTTT
>NC_090758.1:8462250-8465658 GCF_036898095.1 Palaemon carinicauda
AGAAATTATTTTCTGTTTTGACATTCTCATAAATTAATAAGAATCATTAGCGTAAAAATTATCTTTTGATCTAATTGTGAATTAACTTTCCATAAGATCTTATGATATTCATCTGTTCAATAAGCAGTGTTGCCAATCCCATGTGTAACATTTTTTAACCAATTTCGCCGGTCACCCATCCATATAGTGACCAGATCCAATGGTGCTGAACTTTGATATAGATATTTTCCTATAGATATGAGCATTGCCAATTTTAAAAACACACGGGGAACTGTAATCAAAATAAATAAAAGATACATTATTATTTTTACTCTCTCTCTCTCTCTCTCTCTCTCTCTCTCCTCTCTCTCTCTCTCTCTCTCTCTCTCTCTCTCTCTCTCTCTCTCTCTCCAACCATTTCTATAATTTGTTTTTTTTATTTGGTTTAAAACAAATACGTTAATTATTAAAAACTAAAAAAAAAAAAATATTTTAGAAAATATGAAATATATTTGTGCAAAGGTTAGGACATGTTTTATTATTATTATTATTATTATTATTATTATTATTATTATTACTATTACTATTATTATTACTATTACTCTTACTATTACTATTACTATTATTATTATTATTATTATTATTATTATTATTATTATTATTATTATTATTATTATTATTATTATTATTATTATTAGTAGTAGTAGTAGTAGTAGTAGTAGTAGTAGTAGTAGTAGTAAGCAGAACGGGACATTGCGACAATTTTAACGAAACGGCTGAGAGAGAGAGAGAGAGAGAGAGAGAGAGAGAGAGAGAGAGAGAGAGAGAGAGAGAGAGAGAGAGATAAAATCCCTTAGCAACATGTGATATTAACAACTCTTACCTGGGAATATTATTAACAAATTCTCATAACACCTTCCAATACTAAATGCATAAAAAAATCGTTAATAAAACCTTACAAATTTGATGCAAAATTTCTTCATAAGTAGATCGCTTCACTGACTTTATTATTCTGGGTCCATTATTACAATATATTACTTTTTGTTTATTAAATCTGGGGAAATTTTATAATGGGCATTTTGAAAAACTAATTTTGACCTTTGATAATTAATAGATTTGGAGTAAATTGAATGTTATGTGTAGATTTCTTTATTATTATTATTATTATTATTATTATTATTATTATTATTATTATTATTATTATTATTATTATTATTATTATTATTATTATTATTATTATTAATATTACTTTATTGATATAAAAATATTAACAGTTATTTTCATCATCATCATCATTATTATTATCATTATTATTACTATTATTATTATCATTATTATTATTATTATTATAATGTGAAGATATCATACGTCATTAACTTAGATAGCTTCCTATCCATAACTTGAAAATACCATTCAAGTTTAATAAAAATAAATCGTTTTGAAATCCCCCCCAAAAAAACTTGGCCCTACTTCATTTCACTTAAACCAAAATACCTCCTTTATCAAGGAATCTCTTTGAGTATCACAGTATAAACTAGATAGGCACTCAGTAGAGCACAGACCACCGCCGCGGCAGCTTATTTCTAGAACTTTTGCTCAACCTTGACCTTGATATTTGACCTTAATATGTAGTAATTGGCGTTGATTTTCATAGATTTAGATATGAACTAAGTTTGAAGTCTCTGTTACAACGATGTCCAAACTTAGGGCTGATTACGTGAATTCGACTTTTTGCTTGACTCCTGACCTTAACCTTTGACCTTGACCTTGACCTTCCCAAATTTAATAATTTCTACCTTTTTACATTTCAGTTAATCCCTGTACGTTTCATTACTCTACGATTGAAATTATGGCTACAAAGCTGTTCACAAACAAGCGCACCACACAAACAAACATATACACACAAAGAGGGAATA
Source organism: Palaemon carinicauda (assembly GCF_036898095.1). NCBI lineage: Eukaryota > Metazoa > Arthropoda > Malacostraca > Decapoda > Palaemonidae > Palaemon > Palaemon carinicauda. The sequence continues at coordinate 8,464,146 of NC_090758.1, forward strand.
AAACATAACCTCATTCCAACTTCGTTGGTCGAGGTAAAAATAATGAAAATATCATGTAAGTTATGAAACATATTAAAGATAACTTGGTTAAGAAAATGTATTCTCAAAACTCTTGAACAAAGAAAAACAGAATTTCAGAATTGATCAAACTCGAACCTCCAACATTTCTCTGACAAGAAGAATATTACTAAACGGGATTAAAGATCAGTAATGGACGTTCAGTTGTCTGTTGTCATTTCTGATATAATTCCAAAGACTAAATATTCTTATGTTTTAGAGCAAAATGTGGTTCTCTGTATTTTTATATGTGTACGTGCGTGTGTTTGTGCACCTTCATTGCCCGGATGATATTCAAAGTCAAATAACAATATTTCATGAAAAGTTTATTGAAATCAGACTTAATCTCTTTTCATGAAATAAAAATTTTAACTTTTAATATGAATCCATATTAAGGGATCATATCCTTTCATTGAAACACAGGCTCAATTGTCTGGCATAAGACCTATTTTTTTCTTTTAACCTTCGTTAATTTGCAGTTTCAAATGCTAGAATAGAGATTCTTTTATTGCAAATATTTGTATCAATGCGAATTGCGAAATGTAGATTGATTGGCTGTGTATATATTTGTTGCAATGTTGAGCAATTCATTCTTTTGTGTTTGAGCTTCTGATCTCTTTTAAAAGATTGCATTTTCAAACCCTATTCTGCTTTTGTGTTTCTACATAAATACTCTATCAATAAGCTGCCTATAACAACAATGAGATTACCAAACAATTCTTTTTCAATCAAGGGTGTTAACTACTGCACTGTAATTGTTCAGTGGTAACTTTCCCCTTGGTACGTGTAGAAGAGACTCTTTAGATATGGTAAGCAGCTCATCTAGAAGAAAGAGACTCCAAAATAAAACCATTGTTTTCTAGTCTTGGTTAGAGCCATAGCCTCTTTTCCATGGTCTTCCACTGTGTGAGGTTTGAGTTCTCTTGCTTGAGGGTACATTCTGGCACACTATTCTATATTATTTATCTTCCCTTCGTTTTCTTAAATTTCTGTAGTTTATATATGAGATATCTATTTTAATATTGTTATTGTTCTTAAACCATCTTATTTTAATTGTTCATTACGTCACTTGTATATTATGGATTTCCTTGTGTCCTCTCTTCCCTGGGCTATTTTTCCCTGTAGAGCCCTTGATGACAGATGTTTATGAGGTAATTTTAATATATTATGTAACCTATTACCTAAATAAAAAAAAATTAACAGGTTAATCAGAGAGAGAGAGAGAGAGAGAGAGAGAGAGAGAGAGAGAAAGAGAGAGAGAGAGAGAGAGAGAGAGAGAGAGAGAGAGAGAGAGAGAACTGAAATATAGAAAATAGAATGGAAAGAAAATATAGAAAATAGAATGGAAAGAAAATAAAAAAAAACCTCTCTCTCTCTCTCTCTCTCTCTCTCTCTCTCTCTCTCTCTCTCTCTCTCTCTCTCTCTCTCTCTCTCTCTCTCTCTTATTAATTCTCAC
>NC_090758.1:8466158-8471158 GCF_036898095.1 Palaemon carinicauda
AGCTAAAGAGTCTCTTCTATCCTTACCAAGAGGAAAGTGGCCACTGAACAATTGCAGTGCAGTAGTTAACCCTTTGGGTGAAGAAAAATTGTTTGGTAATCTCAGTGTTGCTATAGGCAGCTTATTGATAGAATGATTATGTTGAAACACAAACACAGAATAGTGTTTGAAAACAAACTTATAAAAAATATCAGAAGCTCAAACACAGAAAAATTAATTGCTCAACATTGCAACAAATATATACACAGCCAAACAATCTACATTTCGTAATTTGCATTAATACAAAATATTTGCAATAAAACGAATTCGAGTTTCCATTCGAGCATTTGAAACTGCAAATTAGAGAAGCTTAAAAGAAAAAAAAAATAGGCCTTATTATGCTAGTCAATTAAGCCTGTTTCAATGCTTGGATATGATCACTTAATATGAATTCATTATAAAAACTAGAATTTATATTCATGAAAAGAGATTAAGTCTGATTTAAATAAACTTTTCATGAAATATTACTAATGATTATTTGACTTCATGATCTCATCCGGGCAATGAAGGTGCACAAACATACCAAGAGGAAAGTAGCCACTGAACAATTACAGTGCAGTAGGTAACCCCTTGGGTGAAGAAGAGCTGTTTGTTTTCTCAATGTTGTAAGGTGTATGAGGACAGATGAGAATCTGAAAAGAATATGCCAGACTATTCGGTATATGTGTAGGCAAAGGGAAAATGAACAATAACCAGGGAGAAGGATCCAATGAAGTACTGTGTGGCCAGTCAAAAGACCCCATAACTCTCTAGCAGTAGTATCTCAACGGTTGGCTGGTGCCCTGGACAACCTACTACCTACCTACCTAACCATTATTTTATTTTATGTTTATAAGATCCAATCAATTCCTGCTCATAACTTTGATAGAATCTTCCGCTCGGTCGAATGCAGAGGAAAAGGGATGTAGAGATTCCTTGGTGTTTATAACCAAAGAGTTTTATTAACCAAAGTTCGTTTGAAAAAAAACTATTTGTTGTTGTTTTGCTGTCATGGTTACGTCTCTCTCTCTCTCTCTCTCTCTCTCTCTCTCTCTCTCTCTCTCATTTTATGTCTATACATGTGGTTAGAATAAAAGTGGGAGATAATCTACAGGAGAAGGAAATTATTATTATTATTATTATTATTATTATTATTATTATTATTATTATTATTATTATTATTATTATTATTATTATTGATATTTAATTTTGGGAAACTCATCTGTTCGGTTCTTCTTTGGAAATATAAAATTTTGAGAACATATTTTGAGATAACTGACGACCAATCTATCCTGGGGTCAAGTTTTCGCCTAATCTGCATGTTTTGATTATTTTTATTCTCTCTGGTCTTCAGCTGCTAATTAGCTTCTTAATTTTGAATTTTTGTATCCTTTATCTGGGTATTAATCTTTTGCACACTAGTTGAGTTAGTTCTTTGTACATGTTGGATAAGAATTTTTATAATACTAACTGTCCTATGTATTCAGATCATCCTGGACAGTACCACAGAAAATGAATCACCAGATGAAGACTTTATTTAGACTATAAAGACTTTATTTTGACTATGAAAACTTTATTTGGGCTTTAAAGACTTTATTTGGACTCAGACTCATTAATTAGTCCCTCTGGATATATAAATAATTTGCAAGATAAAACCTAAATTTTTCTGATCATCCTTTCATTCGTATCTTACCAGACATTACATTTCCATCTTATTCGTAATAATAGGTATGCAGTCAATTCCAATAGCTGTGTCTTCTTCATCATGAGGTTCAATACTACACAGTATTCTAAAAGTTTTATTCCAGCTGTGACCAAGTTGAGGAATAATCTTCCTAATCAGACAGTTGAATCGGTGGAACTTCAGATGTTCAAACTTGTTGCAAATTTTGTTCATTTCATAGTTTATATTATAGCTGAACTCCTTAAACTTATTACTTATCCTAATATATTCAACTTTTAATTATTTTTTTTATTTCATTGGTTACTTCATTATTCCATTTCGACACTGAGCTGCTTTCCCTGTTGAAGCCCTTAGGATTTTAGCATCTTGCTTTTCAAACTAGGCTTGTAGCTTGGCTAATAATAATAATAATAATAATAATAATAGTAATAATAATAATAATAATAATCTATTAATTCGAATAGGGAACCTGTCAAACTTTCTCTCTAAAAATCTAGTGACGATAAAAACTTCAAGCTCCACTTTAAGCTTTATAAAGCAGTAATTATTTCACTGCTAATTAAAAAACTTTTTTTTTGCAATTAATTTCTAGAAGGGCATATCTCTCTCTCTCTCTCTCTCTCTCTCTCTCTCTCTCTCTCTCTCTCAACTGGTTTGTTTACAATACGAACGTTCCAGGCGATATTCCTCAAATATATTATACTCTGAGATTACCTATGGATGAGTCACTGTGAACAATGTCACCTAGGGTCTCATTCCGATTGTCCCAGAAAACAGCTATGATTAGACAGAGAAGCTAATCTGGTTTAACATTCCCCTGGACATGTAGCTTCACATAACTGGATTTTTTTTTCCGTACGGAAATATTTCCGCTCGTTAGGAGGCATCCTTCACTAAAGAGGATATTTCACGAGCAAACTCGTTGTTTAAATAAGCCGCTAAACTAGAACCGTGTGGGTTAGAAGTTTACGCTTTTAGTATATCACTGCCGCTCGGGAAAATGTTTCGAGCGGGCTGCGTATGAAGAGCTGAATTGATCTTCATTGATTTCTATTCCGCGTGGTCTTTTTATTCAATCCGCTCATGTGAAGCCAGCCTCTCTCTCTCTCTCTCTCTCTCTCTCTCTCTCTCTCTCAGAGGCTGTCCAGAACCCTTTGATTACCTGTGGAAAATTACCAACTGGATTTCCCAGTATGTTGTTGACACCAATATGCAGAAGCAGGTGTGACTGATGTCCAAGCAATGACCTTTGATTGACAGTTGATACTGATGAATCTGCCCTATAGTAAAGGAGGAATATTTCTAGAAAAAGACTCACTATTAATGTTAATGTTAATGTTAATATTAATGTTAATGTTAATGTTAATGCTATTGTTATTGTTATCGTTAATATCTCAAGGTATTCTGTCTCTTTAGTTTATAAAGCTGAATGCTAATGTATGTCAGTGCAAGAGAGAGAGAGAGAGAGAGAGAGAGAGAGAGAGAGAGAGAGAGAGAGTTTTAATAAACGAGTTTTTCAATAGAGGGATGTTGTAAAGAAAGGGAAACATACGAGAGAGAGAGAGAGAGAGAGAGAGAGAGAGAGAGAGAGAGAGAAAATATTACTTGCTAATATTACGAACAGGTTAGATAAATATATCTATTATCTTATTCACCAATTATCCGCTACTACGAATGTAAGCACTAGAGAAAACACTCTCTCTCTCTCTCTCTCTCTCTCTCTCTCTCTCTCTCTCTCTCTCTCTCCATTGCCGGAACCAAACACAGATTCCATTTCCAAATTACACTGACCTAATTCGTGAGAAATTACCTATCCCTGATGATACCCCGGAACACTGTAAGCAATTACCCCCCTTCGCATAGGACAAGGCCAGGTGGAGAAGATCTGAGAACAGCAACAATGTATTTGACATTTGATTAATAATGAGGATTTATTGCGGGAAATTCTAAACGTGTTGGGTAATAGGACGAACACTGGAGTCCTAATGAGGTCGAATTGGATTGTGTGACCCATTTTCTGAGGTCTCTCTCTCTCTCTCCTCTCTCTCTCCTCTCTCTCTCTCTATCTTTTGAAACAAGCATAATAGAAATAGAAATAGGCAGATAGAGAAATACTAGTTTATTAGTCTTACTCATATTCATTTTCAGTCCACCATTTCTGCTTTGTAGATTCGAATTTCCTTACTCCCGTGATTCACTGAACAGAACTATGTCATCTCTCTCTCTCTCTCTCTCTCTCTCTCTCTCTCTCTCTCTCTGCTATCTGGGAGAGAGAGAGAGAGAGAGAGGAGAGAGAGAGAGAGAGAGAGAGAAAGTTCTTTTATCTATTTAGATGAAATTTCTGATACGAGAAATATTATCTTGTGTTTATTTTTTCCATGAAAATATTATCAGGTATTTTACGCATATAAAAACACTAATTGTCTTAAACAAATTCATTATATTTAAAAAGAAATGGAAAACCTTCACTCAGTCTTCAAACCTTTCTCATAGCACTAACTCTTAGATGCTATTGGCTGGGACCGAATAAATTCTTCAGCCAATCAGAATCCAGTAGTTCATCTTCAGGCTTACGTTCCGTTTTGATTGTCGGATTAGATTTTCTTTATTTTATCACTGGAAATACTTTGCCTGAAATCATCAAATATAACAATATTCTATTAAATTTCGTTTCAAAATGATATTTTATAAAATAATTATTGAATATTTATTAGCGAGGTGTGGATACATCATTGAAATTATGTAATTCATAGAAAAAAAAGTCTTATCAATATATATGAAATCCTTTCTAGATGTATAAATTAGGAAAAATGATATTAAGATATGAATTATTATTATTATTATTATTATTATTATTATTATTATTATTATTATTATTATTATTATTATTATTATTATTATTGGTATTTTAGGTAATACATATTACATTCATACAACAGACATGATTATATATTGAAATATATAAAATATTAAATCCTCAATGTAATAATTACTGAGAGAGAGAGAGAGAGAGAGAGAGAGAGAGAGAGAGAGAGAGAGAGAGAATTTGAATTCTCTTATTAGAAGTGAAATTGTTTTTTTCTATTAAGGTTAAGTACGACGATTTATCTCTACATGTACGATACCTTTTACACTTTCTGGATAATAATGTCATCTGAAAAAAATATATTATCTTCATAATTGGCTAATTTGGTTTCCTACAATTTTTTTATTCAGTGAATAAATTAACAATAACAAGTATTTTACAATGATGAAGTAAAAAATTCCTTTGTTGAAATGAACATTAAAATTTACGATT
>NC_090758.1:8476158-8486158 GCF_036898095.1 Palaemon carinicauda
TGATTTATCAAATCACATATTTTCCAATATATCCTGAACAAAATTGGGATGTAGTTATTAATAAAAATTCTCTTAAAAAAAAACTATTTCTATTATTTCTATTGAGTTACAAACGGATGTTCCAATGTATAAAAAAAAGGTATTATTTTTTTAGGAATATAATTTGTACAAAAACGTGTTTTGTAAATATTACTTGAAATGAAAGAGCTAACAAAATTTTTGAAAGTGAAACAAGATTTGAATGGATTTTGTAATATATACATATACATATACATATACATATACATATACATATAAATATACATACATACATATATATATATATATATATATACCATATACATACATATATGTATATATATATATATATATATGTACTGTATGTATGTATATGTATATGTATATACAGTAGTCAGGAAAAGGGGAATGGTGAGAAGGGATGAAACTCTATGTGCGTCTCGATATAACTAAATATTTAGCCATAAATGGTATATTCTCTCTCTATTTTGAGTTCAAATATTGAGTGATTGTTGCAATCGACTTGGCGATGCAGCTGAGGTCACAGGTATCACTATTCACCTATTGATTTATGAATGAATATCGCAAACATATAATAGATCGCTCAGATAATCTACATCTCGTTCAGCTATGAGTAATTCCTCATAGGAAATGTTTCGAAACGTTTTGAAACCCAATGAAATATACTGAAAAGGGAAAATATTGGAGCCATTAGCGAAAGGGTTTTATATTATCGTTCAGATTCTATAAATTTCGTTCAGTTTTATTCATTGAAATTTAATTAACTAATTGTAATAAAATTTACGAGAGATTTATGAGGAAAAATATGTTGATGGTGAAATTTGATTTCCGTTAAGAATTTAATTTTAGGGAAAAGAATTTCAGAGTTTTTCTTAATAAATGAATTGAAAGACGATAATTTAATTAAGAAAATCACAAGATGAACATTAACAAGCTATATAACATCGGGTATGGACAGGCCTTGGATGGGTGACCGTCAATGAATTACCATAACGAGATCTCTCAATTATTAAGATCGTATTATGTATACATCTCCATTAATGTTATGTATACATCTCAAGTATACATCTCCAGTAATATTATGTACACCTCAGTAATGTTATGTATACATCCATGCTATACTTCTTCAGTAATGCTATGTATACATCTCCAGCAGTATTATGTATACATCTCCAGTAATGTTATGTATATATCTCCAGAAATGTTATGTATACATGTACACACTCAAGCAAGAGAACTCCACCCAAGAAAGCGGAAGACCATGGTACAGAGGCTATGGCCCTATTCCAGGACCTAGGGAATATTGGTTTTATTTTGGAACATCTTTCTCTTAGAAGAGCTGGTTGCCATAACTAAAGAGTCTCTTCTACCCTTACCATGAGGAAAGTAACCACTGACCAATTATAATACAGGACCTAACTCTTGAGTGAAGAATTGTCTGGTAATCTTAGTGTTGTCAGGTGTATGGGGACAGAGGAGAACGTGGAAAGAATAGGCAGACTATTAAGTTTAAGTGTTGGTAAAGAAAAATGAGCCGTAACCAAAAGATATGGCTCCAATGTAGTGCTGTCTGGCCAGTCAAGGAGCCAATAATTATCTAGTGGTGTAGTATCTAAACGGGTAGTTGGTGTTGTGTTAAAAAATATATTACCCATATATATATATATATATATATATTCTTCGAGTGATTTTGCCTTGGCTCTGATCCAGAGGTCGTTAAGAGAAGCTAGACTTTAATGTCTTTATATATATGCCTTATTTTCAAATGTATATATATATATATATATATATATAAATATATATATATATATATATATATGTATGTATGTATGTATGTATATATATATATATATATATAATACATATATATGTATGTATGTATGTATGTATGTATATATATATATATATATATTATATACATACATACATACATATTATACACACAATTACATAATTGTATAATATATAAATCTACATATAATTTACATCTGTATCCCCCCTTCATAAGAGATCATTTCTTTTAGCTCAAAGGTCAGTTTGATAAACAGAATGTGATACATGAGGTCACTGTATTTTATATGTTGTATAAAATTTTAGATGATAATTACCTTAAACAAATGTTACATCAATTACAGAAGCTTATTTGATCTGTCTATTTTTTCATGATCGTTAAATGATTCATGTTGATTACTTTGCTTCACGAGAGAGAGAGAGAGAGAGAGAGAGAGAGAGAGAGAGAGAGAGAGCATCAATTTGCATGAATTCGAACATATGATTTTTTGGTTCTCTCTCTCTCTCTCTCTCTCTCTCTCTCTCTCTCTCTCCTCTGTTATTTATCCTTTTTATTTATTCCAATAAGTCAAAAAAGTGACATATATATATATATATATATATATATATATATACATATATATATATATACATATATATAAGTAATATATATAAATATTATGTGTATATATATTGATATATATATATGCATATATATAGTACTATATATATATATGTATATATATATATATATATAATAAACACTAGGCTACACCACCAAGAAACGGCAGGATTGGTTGATGAGAATGATGCTACCATCTCTCTTCTCATTGAAACCAAACGACAAGCACGCCTGACTTTGGAAAACCAACCAACAGCCAGCTAACAAATGTGCTCACAAGGTGGCTGAAGCTGGTTGCCAAAGAGGGATCTGTGAAGCCCAAACACATGGTGGCAAAGAAAAGCTGCAGAAATACAGAGTTTCGCTGACCAACGTGACTTGCGCAGCTTCTATGCAGCAATAAAGGAAATATTCGGTCCCACACACGGTCATCAGTGGCAGCCTGAAGGACGCGGATGGGGCCACGACCATCACCGACAGCGAGGGCATCCTGGCCAGGTGGAGGTCTCACTTTGAGAACCTCCTCAATGACCAAGCAGGACACCCCAGACGATCTCCTGCGAATGACCCCGCAGCATCCCGTCCGTCACTGGATGGCACTACCACCCTCCATCCATGACTTCAACAAGGCCCTGCAGCGCATGAAGCTCGGCAAAGCCCCAGGGCCAGACAACATCCCGTTGGAGCTCCTCACTCACGGTGGCCCCGGCTTGAGGAACCGTTTGATGCTCCTTATACTGAAAATATGGGAGACCAAGACCCCCCCCAGTGACTTCCGCGATGCAAACATCATTACCATCTTCAAGAAGGGAGACAGGGAGAACTGTAACAACTACCGGGGAATATCACTACTAAGCATCGCGAGTAAGATTTTCGCTCGGATTCTCCTTGACCGCCTCCTTATTCTCGCAGAAGACGTCCTGCCAGAGTCCCAGTGCGGCTTTCGACCTTCCCGCGGGACCATAGACATGATTTTCTGTGCGCGACAACTACAAGAGAAGAGCCTCGAACAACAACAGCCCATAATGTTCATCTTCTGGGATTTGAAAAAGGCCTTCGACAAAGTACCTCGACCTGCCATGTGGGCTGTCCTCAAAGATATGGCTGCCCACCCGATTTTGTCAAGCTGGTGCGTGCCCTCCATGACGGAATGGTTGGGAGAGTCTGCCACCAGAACTCTCTTTCAGACCCATTCCCCATCAACGGCGGCCTGAAGAAGGGCTGTGTTCTGGCCCCGACGTGTTTCTCGCTATACACCGCAGCAATGCTCAACAAGATTCCCCCAGACACACCCTCAGTCGACCTACGTTTCCGCATGGATGGAGGCGCTTTCAACCTCGCTAGACTCCACGCCAGAACCAAGACCACCTTGTGTGCAGTGCGAGAACTGCAGTATGCTGACGACAATGCCACCCCAGGTCAGACGGCAGAGGACCTGCAGTCGTTAGCTGATGCATACAACTCTGCCTACGAACGTTTTGGGATGCAAGTCAACACAGACAAAACCAAGACCCTCGTCCCAACATCCACCAGGACTGATGCTCCCCAACTTCAGTACCACAGTGAATGACCAACCGTTTAGAACAGGTGGACCAGTTCTCCTACCTAGGGAGCATCCTAACATCAGCTCCCACAGGCAAAATGGACGTGGAGAACAGGATCAGGGCAGCCCACTCCGCCTTTGGCCGACTCAACTGCCGCGTATTTAAAAACCACGCACTGACAATGACCACCAAAATAATGGTGTTCAGGGCAGTAGTCCTCTCCACGCTCCTGTATGCATGTGAAACATGGACGCTATATAGAAACGATATTAAAAACCTAGAACGCTTCCAACAAATGAAACTGAGGCAGATCTTGAAAATCCCCTGGGAGAGCCACACCACCAACATTGAAGTCTTAGAACGTGCCTCGCTGACCAGCGTGGAGGCCACCATCATCCACCACCGCCTCCGCTGGATAGGACACGTGCATAGGATGGATCCATCTAGGCTCCCAAAGAAAATATTCTACGGAGAACTGACCCAGGGCACCAGACCACGAGGAGCCCCGAAAATGCGCTATAAAGATCAACTAAAGCGCACCCTGGCTCTAACTGACATCGATCCTTCCTCATGGGAAGAAACAGCCAGGGACGGGAAAACCTGGAGGAGTACAGTACACCATGGCACCGTGGACTTCGAGGAGAGGAGGAGACAAATTGAGGAGGCTAGGAGGAGAAGAAGGAGAGAGCGATTAGAACAGCCCCGCCCACCACCTACCCTCCCTTGTGAACACTGTCCGCGACTCTTCCACCACAGACTAGGACTTAACAGCCACATCAGACATAAGCACCCACCCCACAGATAGGAGGGCTGATGGCTAACGACAGAACCCAATACTCGGACACGAGTGGGCGCCGACGACGACGACGATATATATATATATATATATATTAAATATATATATATATATATATATATGTATATATATATATATATATATATATAAATTTATATATATATGCATATATTCACACATATTTATATATATATATATATGTATATATATATATATATATATATAAGCCCTTGGGCTTATAGCATCCTGACTTTCTGACTAGGGTTGTAGCTAAGCTTGTGATAACGATACAAAATTGAAATTGAAAATGAAATTGAAATAATAATAATAATAATAATAATAATAATAATAATAATATAATAATAATAATATGATATATAATAATATAATAATAGTATTATAAGAAGAGCCCTTGATCATCCAATAATATAATACTTTCCTTAAGAAAAATTTATTTTGACCAGAAATTCTAAAGTGATCCCAAAATATCTAAAAAGATTTATATCTTTTGAAACAAAATCGTCAATTATATTCGAACGTCTCGATTGAAGCTTTGTTAGTAGATGAAGACCTCTACTAATACTTCTTGTAAGTCTGAAAAGTCATATATGTGAAAATATTATATCAAATAAAGGTTATTTCAAAGACATCTCAAATATTATTTTAATAACATAACCCTCATACCCAATTCTTAACTACAGATTCTTACTCTAGGGAATGACTACTCCCTCTCCCCTTACCCGAAGGATGAGAGAGAGAGACCAAGTATTTATACGTCTGGCAATGCTACTGAACGTGACCAGAAAGATATATATATAGTTATATATATATATACACATACATACATACATACATACATACATACATACATATATATATATATATATATAAATAGATAGATAGATAGATAGACACCTTATTATTTAGGGGAGATTATAAACGAGAGAGAGGACGGAGAGAGAGAGAGAGAGAGAGAGAGAGAGAGAGATGTGGGAAACCTGTTATACCAAGAAATTTTAAAAACAAAGAACTATTTATACTGTTCGTAGCTGCAAATTATTTATAGAAAAATTTCCCCATAAAATCATAATTGATTGTTACAATTATATAACAAATTACATTTTTTCCGAAGATATAATTTCATAATTAGATTCAATTAGCCAGAAAGACAATCTAATTTTGAGGCTGTAAGTTTTTAAATGGTATTGCTAAAGAAAGAGATTTAACCATCAAGGTATTTCATTAAAAGTTTCCCCATTTATTTCCTCGGGGGGAGAGAGAGAGAGAGAGAGAGAGAGAGAGAGAGAGAGAGAGAAGGTGTCTACTGTTTTTTAAGTCTAGTGATAAAAAGAATTAGGATTTTCTTTTGGGCACTCTAAAGAAAAAATATACGGTTAAAAGAGAGAGAGAGAGAGAGAGAGAGAGAGAGAGAGAGAGAGAGAGAGAGAGAGAATACATGTACCTCTACCAAGAAAATCATTATGATATAATATTATGTCTATTCCAGCTAATCCTGAATAATTAGCAAAGACTAGAAATGTCCACAAATTTTTCTTTTAGGTCAAATCCCCGTTGTGCTTCAAAAGATCAGTTTCGCATTGTTTCCTCAAAAAGAAAAATAGGGATTTGATCTTTTACTCTTCACAAATTGGCAATCAAGGCTTTGGGATTGTGTGTGTGTGTGTGGTGTGCGTGTGTGTGTGTATAGAGAAGGGGTGGTATGGCTTCAAGAGAGTAAATAAAACAGTGTTATACAAACAAAGATATTTGGAAGTCGAAAAGGTTTTTTTTTGATGTTGGATTGTTATCTTGGATTACAGGTTAAAAAAAGTTTTGTGTTTTTGTAAAGTTTATTCAATTGAATTCAAGAATACTTTTAGTTAATTCAAAAGGAATTTGGTGTTATATATAGAGAGAAATTATTTTCTCTTTTGTTCTACGTATATTATTGAACATTCTCATAAAGTAATAAGAATTATTATCGTAAAAATTATCTTTTGATCTAATTGTGAATTAATTTTCCATAAGATCTTATGATATTACCTATTCAATAGGCAGTGTTGCCGATCTCATAACACTCACCTGTTTAATAAGCAGTGTTGCCAATCTCATGTGTAACATTTTATAACCATTTCCAACGGTCACCCATCCATATTGCGACCAGATCCAATGGTGTTGAACTTTCATATAGTTTCCTATAGATATGAGCATTGCCAATTTTGAGAAAACACACGGGGCACTGTAATCAAAGGAAATAAGAGATACAGCATTATTGTGACTCACTCTCTCTCTCTCTCTCTGCTCTCTCTCTCGTCTCTCTCTCTCTCTCTCTCCAACCAATTCTATCTTTATGTTTTTTTTTTTAATTTGGTTTTAAAGCAAATACGTTAATTATAAAAACTTTAAAAAAATGTTTTTAAAAAATATGAAATATATTTGTGCAAAGGCAGGACATGTTTTATTATTATTATTATTATTATTATTATTGTATTATATTATATTATTATTATTATTATTATTATTATTATCATTATTATCATCATCATTAGTAGTAGTAGTAGTAGTAGTAGTAGTAGTCAGTAGTAGTAGTAAACAGAATGAGACAATGTGACAATTTCAACTTGTAATAAAAAGGCTTCGATCGATCGATCGAGAGAGAGAGAGAGAGAGAGAGAGAGCGAGAGAGAGAGAGAGAGAGAGATAAAATCCCTTAGCAACATGTGATATTAACAACTCTTACCTAGGAATATTATTAACAAATTCTCAACACCGTTCAACACTAAATCCATAAAAAAGACTTAATAAAACGTTAAAAATTTGATGCAAAATTTCTTCATAATTAAATCGCTTCACTGACTTTATTTTTTCGGGGGTCCATTATTACAATATATTACTTTTGTTATTTGTCGAGTCTGGGGAAATTTTATAATAGGAATTTGGAGAAACAATGATAATGAAAAGAAATTTGAAATGAATTGAATGTTTTGTACAGAAAATATTTATTATTATTATTATTATTATTATTTATTATTATTATTATTATTATTATTATTATTTATTATTATTATTTTACATGTATAAAAATATTATTATTAATATTATTATCATTATCATTATTATTATTATTCCTATCCATAACTTGAAGGTTAATTATGTAAAAACATTTAACTAACATTGATTTTATGAAAATTTTAAAAATACCAATTGAAGTTTCATCAAAATTAATCATTTTGAAATCCAGAAAACTTTGTCCTACTTCAATTTATTAAACCAGAGTACTTCCTCTTTTAGGAATCTTTTTTAATACCACAGTATAAACTAGAAGGACACCCAGTAGAGCGCAGACCTCCGCAGCGGCAGTTTATTTCTAGACCTTTTTGCTCAACCTTGACCTCGACCTTTGACCTTAACATGTATTGATTGACGTGGATTTTCATACAACCAGATATAAATCTAGTTTGAAGTCTCTGTGACAACGATGTACAAACTTATGGCTGATTACGTGAATTCGACTTTTTGCTTGACCGTGACCTTGAACTTTGACCTTGACCTTCCAAAATTTAATCATTTCAAACTTTTTACAGAGCAGTTAATCTCAGATAGTTTCATTACGATTGAAACTGTGGCCAGGAAGCTGTTTACAAATAAGCACACACATACAAAACAAACACAGAAACACAAAAAACAAACACACAACACACAAAAAGGGAATAAAATATAACCTCCTTCCAACTTCGTTGGCGGAGGTAAAAAGAATTAAGATATCAGGGTATGTTATCAAACATAAAAAATACTCAGTGAAAAAAATCAATTTCTCAAAACTCATCAACAATGATTTTTTTTTTCTTCCGAAATGATCAAACTCGAAGTTCAAACATTTCGCTGACAAGAAAAATATTACTGAAGAGGATTAAAGTTCAGTAATGGACGTTCAGTTGTCTGTTGTCATTTCTGATATAATTCTAAAGACTCGATTTTCCTATATTTTAGAGCAACGCGTGTATGTCTGTGTTTGTACGTGTGTTTGTTCGTATGTTTGTGCACCTTCATTGTCCGGATGAGATTAAAAGTCAAATAAGCATCACCTACATTTCATGAAAAGTTTATTGAAATCAGACTTGATCTCTTTTCATGAAATATAAATACTAGCTTTTAAAATGAATCCGTATTAAGGATCGTATCCAGTCATTGAAACATAGGCTTAATTGGCTAGCATAATAAGGCCTATTTTTCCATTTTAAGCTTCGCTAATGTTGCAGTTTCAAATAATCGAATGGAAATTCTTTTATTGCAAATATTTGCATCAATGCGAATTGCGAAATGTAGATTGTTTACCTGTGTATATATTTGTTGCAATGTTGAGCAATTAATTCTTCAGGGTTTGAGCTTCTGGTCTTTTTTATAAGTTTTGTTTTCAAACTCTATTCTGCTTTTGTGTTTCGACATAATCATTCTATCAATAAGCTGCCTATGGCAACAGTGAGATTACCAAGGTTTAACTACTGCGCTGTAACTGTTCAGTGGCTATTTTCCTCTTGGTAAGGGTAGAAGAGACTCCTTAGTAATGGTAAGCTGCTCTTCTGGGGAAGGACAATCCAAAATCAAACCATTATTCTCTAGTCTTTGGTAGTGCCATAGCCTCTGTACCATGGTCTTCCACTGTCTTGGGTTAGAGTTTTCTTACTTGAGGGTACACTCGGGCACACTATTTTATCCTATTTCTCTTCCTGTTGTTGTTTGAAAATGCTATAATTTATATATGAGATATCTATTTTATTGTTGTTACCGTTTTTAGAATATTTCAATTGTTTTAACTTGTAGTTTAGTTTATTTCCTTGTTTCCTCTTCTCACTGAGCTAATTTTCCCTATTGGAGCCCTTTGGGCTTATAGCATCTATCTTTTCCACCTACTGTTGTAACTTTTGCTTGTGATAATAATAACAACAACAACAACAACAATATAATAATAATAATAATAATAATAATAATAATAATAATAATAATAATAATAATAATAATAATAATGAAGGGTCAAAATACAAACATTTATGAACAAAAAGGAGTTACGCCCCTCGTGAAAAAGGCAGACTATAACTTTTGATGGCAGATGTATAGAAGTTAATTTAACATATTACATAACTTATCACATATATGAATTAAAAGAGAGAGAGAGAGAGAGAGAGGAGAGAGAGAGAGAGAGAGAGAGAGATGGGATTACTCTTTGGATAG
>NC_090758.1:8491158-8496158 GCF_036898095.1 Palaemon carinicauda
TGTAGAAGGACTGGGTAGAAGGAATTATGTAGTTGTTATGGGTGACTTTAATGCTAGAGTGGGTGCTGGAGAGGTAGAAGGTGTCATTGGGAAATATGGCGTACCGGGTGAAAAATGAGTGTGGTGAGAGACTGGTAGATATGTGTGTTGAACAAGAGATGGTAATAAGTGCTAGCTTTTTTAAAAAGAAAGATAAAAATAAGTATACATGGGTAAGAGTGGCAAATGGAAGAGTAGTAGAAAGGGCATTAATGGATTATGTGTTGATAACTAAAAGAATGTTTGGAAGATTGAAAGACGTGCACGTGTTTAGGGGTATGGCTAACGGTATGTCTGATCATTTTTTGGTGGAAGGAAAATTAGTTGTAGCAAAAGAGTGGGGGAATTAATAAGTGCTAGCTTTTTTAAAAAGAAAGATAAAAATAAGTATACATGGGTAAGAGTGGCAAATGGAAGAGTAGTAGAAAGGGCATTAATGGATTATGTGTTGATAACTAAAAGAATGTTTGGAAGATTGAAAGACGTGCACGTGTTTAGGGGTATGGCTAACGGTATGTCTGATCATTTTTGGTGGAAGGAAAATTAGTTGTAGCAAAAGAGTGGGGGAATAGAGTAGGTGGATGTAAAAGGGAGCTAGTGAGGGTTGAAGAGCTAATAAAACCGGGGGTAAAAAGTAAATATCAGGAAAGGTTGAAAATGGCATATGACGAGGTGAGAGTAAGAGAAACTGGTAATTTAGAGGAGGAGTGGAAGTTAGCAAAAGAAAATTTTGTTGGGATTGCAAGTGATGTATGTGGCAAGAAGGTTGTTGGAGGCAGCATGAGGAAGGGCAGTGAATGGTGGAATGAAGGAGTGAAGGTAAAAGTGGAAGAGAAAAAGAGGGCTTTTGAAGAATGGCTGCAGAGTAAAAGTATAGAGAAGTATGAAAAATATAGAGAGTAAAAGGTGGAAGTAAAGCGCAAGGTACGTGAGGCAAAGAGGGCAGCTGACCTGAGGTGGGGTCAGGGACTGGGTCAGTCATATGAAGAGAATAAGAAGAAGTTTGGAAAGAAGTGAAGAGAGTAAGGAAGGCCGGCGCAAGAATTGAAGAGACTGTGAAAAATGGAAATGGAAGGTTGTTAAAAGGAGAGGAGGCAAGGAAAAGGTGGGCGGAATATTTTGAAAGTTTGCTGAATGTTGAGGATGATAGGGAGGCAGATATAATTGCGGTTCCAGGTGTTTAGGTGCCAGTGATGGGAGATGAGAATGAGAGAGAGATTATAATAGAGGAAGTGAGGAGAGCACTAGATGAAACGAGAGTAGGGAAAAGAATCGGGTATGGATGGTGTGAAAGCTGAGATGTTGAAGGAAGGGGGTGTGACTGTACTTGAATGGTTGGTGAGATTGTTTAATGTGTGTTTTGTGTTGTCAATGGTACCAGTAGATTGGGTCTGTGCATGTATTGTACCACTATATAAGGGTAAGGGAGATGTGCATGAGTGTTGTGATTCAAGAGGTATTAGTTTGTTGAGTGTAGTTGGAAAAGTGTATGGTAGAATACTGATTAATAGGATTAAGGATAAAACAGAGAATGCAATCTTGGAAGTACAGGGTGGTTTTAGAAGAGGTAGGGGTTGTATGAATCAGATTTTTACAGTTAGGCAGATATGCGAGAAATATTTAGCAAAAGGTAAGGAGGTGTATGTTGCGTTTATGGATCTGGAGAAAGCATATGATAGAGTTGATAGGGAAGCAATGTGGAATGTGATGAGGTTATATGGAGTTGGTGGAAGGTTGTTGCAAGCAGTGAAAAGTTTCTACACAGGTAGTAAAGCATGTGTTAGAATAGGAAATGAGGTGAGCGATTGGTTTCCGGTGAGAGTGGGTCTGAGACAGGGATGTGTGATGTCGCCGTGGTTGTTTAACTTGTATGTTGATGGAGTGGTGAGAGAGGTGAATGCTAGAGTGCTTGGACGAGGATTAAAACTGGTAGGCGAGAATGATCATGAATGGGAGGTAAATCAGTTGTTGTTTGCGGATGATACTGTACTGGTAGCAGACACAGAAGAGAAGCTTGACCGACTAGTGACAGAATTTGGAAGGGTGTGTGAGAGAAGGAAGTTGAGAGTTAATGTGGGTAAGAGTAAGGTTATGAGATGTACGAGAAGGGAAGGTGGTGCAAGGTTGAATGTCATGTTGAATGGAGAGTTACTTGAGGAGGTGGATCAGTTTAAGTACTTGGGGTCTGTTGTTGCAGCAAATGGTGGAGTGGAAGCAGATGTACGTCAGAGAGTGAATGAAGGTTGCAAAGTGTTGGGGGCAGTTAAGGGAGTAGTAAAAAATAGAGGATTGGGCATGAATGTAAAGAGAGTTCTATATGAGAAAGTGATTGTACCAACTGTGATGTATGGATCGGAGTTGTGGGGAATGAAAGTGATGGAGAGACAGAAATTGAATGTGTTTGAGATGAAGTGTCTGAGGAGTGTGGCTGGTGTATCTCGAGTAGATAGGGTTAGGAACGAAGTGGTGAGGGTGAGAACGGGTGTAAGAAATGAGTTAGCGGCTAGAGTGGATATGAATGTGTTGAGGTGGTTTGGCCATGTTGAGAGAATGGAAAATGGCTGTCTGCTAAAGAAGGTGATGAATGCAAGAGTTGATGGGAGAAGTACAAGAGGAAGGCCAAGGTTTGGGTGGATGGATGGTGTGAAGAAAGCTCTGGGTGATAGGAGGATAGATGTGAGAGAGGCAAGAGAGCGTGCTAGAAATAGGAATGAATGGCGAGCGATTGTGACGCAGTTCCGGTAGGCCCTGCCTGCTTCCTCCGGTGCCTTATATGACCGCGGAGGTAGCAGCAGTAGGGGACTCAGCAGTATGAAGCTTCATCTGTGGTGGAAATGTGGGAGGTTGGGCTGTGGCACCCTAGCAGTACCAGCTGAACTCGGCTGAGTCCCTGGTTAGGCTGGAGGAACGTAGAGAGTAGAGGTCCCCTTTTTGTTTTGTTCCTTGTTGTTGTCGGCTACCCCGCAAAATTGGGGGAAGTGCCTTTGGTATATGTATGTATATATACTGTATATATATTTACATATATAAACACACACACACACATATATATATATATATATATATAAATATATATATATATATATATTTATATATATATATATACATATATATACATATATACATATGTATATATACACATACATATATATATATATATATATACATATATATGTATATATTTATAAATATATATATATATATATATATATATCTATATATATATATAGATATATATATATATATATATATATTCACATATATATATATATATATATAAATATATATATATATATATATACATATATATATATATATAAATATATATATATATATATATATATAAAAGTATTAAATGAGATAGTACTACCAATATTAACTGCATCAGAAACTTGGTGCCTTACCCTTACTAAAGCCTTAGCACATAAGCTAGTTTCAACCCAAAGAACATTGGAAGAATAATTAGGGGAATAACACTGAGAGAAAAAGAGCAACATAGATAAGAGAGCAAACTAAAGTAGAGGATATTCTAACAACATGTAAGAAACACAAACGGACAAAGGCAGGACAAATGACAGCTAATAGATGGACATTAAGAATAACAGAATGTGTCCCTGGAGATCACAAAGAAGTAAGAGAAGGATGAGAAGACAATCGACTGACAAACTAAAAAGTTTGCTGAGGTGGACTGGCATAGAAAGATCATAAACAGACGCAAGTGGAAGGACATGTGTGAGGCATTTGTTTTGCAGTGGACTGGTAGTAGCTGATGGCGATGATGATGATATATATATATATATATATATATATATATTCCAATATGTGTGTGTACATGTATGCGTAATAAGTAAAATACAGCAAGAGGTAAAACTTTTCTAAACACTGATACACTCTTCACAAATCCAAACCCCAGAGGGTAGAGCTGGGAAGGAAGTAAACAACTCTCCCGGTCCAACCAAGAAAGACCTGACTTGAGAGCAGGTGACTCAAACAGCCCCGAGCTAATGTTCAGATATCCTTCCATTGATACGAGCCATTGGTGTTGACATTTCGACAACACTTCAGGTGATGTCATAAGAGTCCAGATAGATAAGATGAATTATTATTTGCCAAGACTTCAGGGAATGTATTGCAAATTGAATTATTTATACATGAGTGGGATATAACACTTCTATTTAATTATTCCTGTTTTTATTGTTGATTAATTTATTCTGTTATGGTTTAAATTCATGGAATATTTTATTTTTGTTTTGTGTACATGATTTACAAAGAATTTTAAATTCTTTTGTGTATTCATGATTCTATTTGCTGGTTTGTACTTCCAGGTGTGTGTATGGGTGTATGCTAGTATACAGTATGTTGTTGTATTTTTTAAACAATATTTGAGAGGTAAAACTAATGAATTTAAGAAAGCTATTAAAAGTTCCTAAATTTAAATGTCGCTCGTGATATACAAAGGCAAGGGACATGACAATTTCCTGGAATCTCACAATATACATATGATCAGCACCTAACCCACCTTCTCTACCTAAGATTGAACCAGGGAGGACAGGGCAATGGCTATTAATGACTCGTCAGGTAGACATATAATCCCTTATCTCTAGTTCAAAGGTATAGCGAGGTTACAGACACTACTAGAAACTACAGAGCTTGAGCGGATCTCGTACTCTCGTCCAACAGAATGATAGGCAGGGACTTTCCAATAGGCTAAACAACTCTTAAACGAATAAAAATGACGAGTTACATTTAGTTATATTAGAAGTACTTGGATTATTGAAATTCCTAATATTCTAAATGATTTTCTTCCCATAAAGACAGTTGCTAGAAACAGACACCATAAAAAACCAAAAAGGTTATTTTCTCTAGTAATATCAATGAGAAAAGAGACTTACTGTTGACAATATGGCTGTGACGGAATAAGAGTTGCCAATTAATTTTTTTGGGGGTGGATTATGAAAGCA
>NC_090758.1:8524838-8525998 GCF_036898095.1 Palaemon carinicauda
ATATATACAATATAAATACAATATATATATATATATATATGATGTGTGTGTGTGTGTGTGTGTAAAGTACATAAAACTACCATTTGCAGTTCCGGAATTTTAGAATCTTTTTTGACACAAAATCCTAAAACGGTCTCGTGTTTGATGTAGCCAGAGAGAGAGAGAGAGAGAGATGAGGAGGAGAGGAGAGAGAGAGAGACAGAGACAGAGAGGAGAGAGAGAGAGAGAGAGAGAGAGAGAGAGCAGCGTACACTATCAAAATAGCAGGGCAGGAAAAAAATAGGATTTTCCATTAATGTATAAACAGTTATTCAAATAAAACTTTCCTTATTTGATTGAGAACCCCCCCCCCCTCTCTCTCTCTCTCTCTCTCTCTCCTCTCTCTTCTCTCTCTCTTCTCCATTCAAATTTTCCATAAGTTTTCTTCTGATTGGAGAAATTATTTGCATAAATGTTGCTTTTTGAACAAAATAAAATCATGAACACAAATTTCACTGCAAAGCCTCTTTCCTCATCTCTCTCTCTCTCTTTCTCTCTCACTCTCTCTCTCTCTCTCTCTCTCTCTCTCTCTCTCTCTCCCCGAACACAATAAATTTCCCGACTTATGACCAGAGCGTAATGTAAAAGGCTATCTTTATTTCCGGATGAAATTCAGGAGAGGGAAAAGGGAAAATAATATTTGGAAAACTCGAGATGAAATTTCCAGTCAAATGGGCATGAAAGAGAGGAAAGCAGAAATGAATAAAAGATACAGGAAATGAGATGAAAGAGGAGAAATTTAAAATTTTAGGTCCTATTGGATGAAAGTTTTGTCATTTGTGGAATGGAAATGCTTTTTTATTATTTTCATATGGCAAGAGAGAAGCAATTCCATGCCATGAAAAACAGATGAGGAAGAGAAACAACTTTTTTTTTACTACATATTATGATGCATAATCTGTTAGAGGTTACAAGAGAGATCCAGAGCCTGGTAGATATGGGCACCAAAGACAGGAATACAAGAGAGTTTGTCTAGCTTCACACCAGCAAATTTTTTTTCGTACGGAATTTTTTCCGCTTGTTAGAATGCATGTATTCACACAAGACGATTTATTTCTGCAAGGAATATTTCAGCTCATTAGGAGGAGTGTTTTCACCCAAGTGGATTTTTCAGCACGGTA
>NC_090758.1:8526498-8528998 GCF_036898095.1 Palaemon carinicauda
TTATATAATGATAGTAAATTATATTGTAAATTATAAATTATATAATTATCATGATAACCCATACTGTGTGTTAATTAAGGACTCTGAAAAAAGCTTTTGATTCTGTCAAAACTTCAGCAGTAATGAAAGCCCTCCAAAGATAAGGAATAGATGAATCTTAGGTTAGAAGACTTTATACAGGATGTATAGCAATCCTAAAACTACATGAAGATACTGAGAAAACTCCGATTGAGAAATGATGTTAGATAGTGTACCCCCATCTCTTTTTAAACTAAAGTTTTTGAAAATTGAAATGGAAAGATATAGGAATTCCTATCAATGGGGAATACCTTAACAATTAAAGATTTGCAGATGACATTGTTTAATTTTGTGAATTAAGGGAGGAATTACAAAAGATGATATAAGATTTCAATAGAGAATGGAGAAATGTAGGACCTGAAAACGAATATGAGTAAAACTTAGATAATGCTCACTGAAAATGCAGAGAAAAAAAATTACCGTTATGGTTGAATCTCTAGAGAATGTTAATGAATTTACATATTTAGGACAGACAATAAGTGTTTCCCAATGACACGAAACCGAAAATCTAAAGAAGGATAAGCACGGGATTTTGTAAGATAACAAACGAGTTTATGACAAATAGAAGGCCACTTTCTGAAAAAAAAAAAAAAAGTATTTAATGAGACGGTACTACCAGTACTAACTAATGCAACAGAAACTTGGAGCCTTACTAAAGCTTAGAATATAAGCTAGATAAAACCAAGAGAGCTATGGAAAGAATAATGATGGACACTAGAGCAAACTAAACTATTGGTGTTGACATTTCGACAACACTTCGGGGTGATGTGATAAAGAGTCCAGATAGATAAGATTTATTATTATTCGCTATGACTTCAGGGAATGTATTGCAATTTAAAATTATGTATACATGAGTGGGATATAACACTATTTATTTGCTCCTATTTTTATTTTTGATTAATGTAGCCTATTATGGTTTAAAATTCATGGAATATTTTAGCTTTGTTTTGTGAACATGAATTACAAAAAACTCTAAATCTGTTTGTGTATTCATCATTCTATTTGGTGGTGCGTACTTTCAGATGTGTGTATGTGTGTATGTTGTATGTTATATGTTGTTCAGTTTTAATGCATATTTGAGAGATGAAACCAATGAATTTATGAGAAATATTAAAAGTTTATAGATTTAAAGGTCACGCGTGAATGGGAAAGGCAAGGACATGACAGTTTTCCTAAAGTCTGGAAAGAAAACAATGGAATAAATAAACTCTAAGAGAAGTAACAAACAATTAAAATAACATATTTCAAGCACAACAAAGGATTAAAATTGATCGTTCATATATAAACTGCAAAGAGAGACTCATATCAACCTGTTCAACGTAAAAACGCTTGAGGTAAATTAGAAAGAGCATTCCATCGTCTGGTCACAATTGGAATGAAACTTCTAGAATACCGTGTTATATTGAGGCTCATGATGGAGAAGGCATAACTATTAGAATCAAGCCTCCAACAAAATTAGAGCTTCACTATTGCTGAAGGGAGCTCAAACTTGCCCCATCCTTCTCTCTCTCTCTCTCTCTCTCTCTCTCTCTCTCTCTCTCTCTCTCCTTCTAGCCAGATGAATGCCCATACTCACATGTTTCTCAACCAAGAGTAAAATAATTTAATGGACTCACATTTCTGAACCGAGATATCGTAGGATTAAAATCTCTCTCTCTCTCTCTCTCTCTCTCTCTCTCTCTCTCTCTCCCCTAGCCACACGAATGCCATATACACACGTTCACTCTTCAGCATCTTAGAAAAGAGACATTACGTAACCAGACCAGCCATAAAAGCCAATCTAAATTAATGGAGGTCTTTCAAGAGAGACATTTCATGGTCTGAATATCTCAAGACTCGAGATTTAATCGGATCTTTTTTTTCTTATTCGTTTTACTAAAAGGAAAATGTTGTGTGAGAGAGTTTACGAAAAGTGTCTCATTTGTGTTTTTGGGAGCAAAAGATAGATTATAAAAGCGTGTGGTTGTATATCTATCTATATATCTATCTATCTATCTACCAGCTTTTCATCAGTCTTTCTCTCTAGTCTCTTTAAAATGTGTATATCATATATTTTCATGACAAATGACGTAAATATGATGTCTCTATTTATCTATCTATCTATCTATCTATGTATCTATATATTTATGGTATATATATTTATACATATACATATATATATATATATATATATATATATTTATATATATATACTTTATATATATATATAAATATATATACATATATATATTATATATATATATATGTATATATATATATATATATATATATTGAGGTTGAGGTGAAGGTCTTCTGTGAAAGGGAATTAATATTGTTATATTTCTATAACAAAAATAAATATTTTGGCCCTCATGTCAAATTTTGAGAGAGAGAGAGAGAGAGAGAGAGAGAGAGAGAGAGAGAGGTTCCTCGTGATTTATAT
>NC_090758.1:8533998-8542223 GCF_036898095.1 Palaemon carinicauda
TCCAATGCAGGACAAAGGCCTCACACATGTCAATTCAGGAATGATGTTTGGCCAGTTGCTCCTGGAGGAAAAATTTCATCTGATCTTTCACAGCAAACCAACCTAGTATTTTTAGGCGTGTGTGCGTGTGTGTTTGTAAGTGTTTGTGTCTGTAAATGTATGGTATATATATGCGGATATCGAGATATATTGTCATATAATAATGCCTCATTAAAAACTTTCACTAAATGCACAAGCGGCCGAGTGTTGATATTCAATATGGCGACGCAAAATGTAAACAAACACAGACGAACGTTTTATTGGAGTCGAGATGAAAAACGTTTTCCACATATTTGCTTTCTATTCATTGGTTTCCAACCCATGCAGAGAAAGAGAGGATTTATTTTCTTTATTTGAAATAACTTAATAAAAAACTTTTAATGTTGATGATACCATGAAAATTATGTATTGACTATCAATTATGCAATATTATTAAATAACTAATTTTAATTAATTTTAGGTTCTGGAAATAATTTTATATCATATTCATTAAAGCTAAATTCAAATGCAGTATATACTAACATCACTGAACTAATTCAACTTGAATTCTTTGTCAATTAAATACGCTGACAACAATGGAAATAATCCTTAAATCTATTGAAAATTTTGCTTATTATCCCAATACCTATCGAAATATTTTAATCTGGTTTCTTATGAAAGATATATGTCTATATATATATATATATATATATATTTATATATATATATATATATATATATACATATATATTTATATATATATATATATATATATACACACATATATGTATATATACATATATATACATATATACTGTATATACATATATATATAAATATATATATATATATATATATATACACACATATATGTATATATACATATATATACATATATACTGTATATACATATATATATAAATATATATATATATATATATATATACATATATAGATATATGTATATATAGATATATATATATATATTTATATATATACATATATATGGATATATATACATATATATGTATACATAAATGTGTATATATATATATATATATATATAGATATAAATATTATATATATACATATATATATATATATATGTATATATATATATATATATATATAAAGTATATACAACTATTTGCAGTTCCGGAATTTTGGAATAATTTTTGACGTAAATTTCTAAAAGGGTTCATGTGTTTGATGTAGCCAGAGAGAGAGAGAGAGAGAGAGAGAGAGAGAGAGAGCAGCGTACATACTGTCAAAATAGCAGGGCAGGAAAAAATTGAATTTTCCATAAATGTTTAAACAGTTACTCAAATAAAACTTTAATTAAGAACACCCCTCTCTCTCTCTCTCTCTCTCTCTCTCTATCTCTCTCTCTCTCTCTCTCTCTCTCTCTCTCTCTCTCTCTCTCTCCATTCCTATTTTTTCATAATTTTCTTCTTATTGGAAAAATTTATTTGCATAAATGTTATTTTGAAAAAAAAAGAAAATCATGAATAAAAAGTTTGACTGCCAAGCATCTCTTATCCAGATCTCTCTCTCTCTCTCTCTCTCTCTCTCTCTCTCTCTCTCTCTCCAAACACAATACATTTCCCGACTTAATAACGAGAGCGTAACGTAAAAGGCTATCTTTATTTCCGGATGAAATTTAGGAAAGGGAAAAGGGAAAATAATATTTGGGAAAACTCGAGATGAAATTACCAGTTAAATGGTCATGAAAGAGAAAAGTGGAAAATGGAATATAAGATACAGGAAATGAGATGAACGAGAAGAAATTTAAAATTTTAGTTCCTATTGGATGAAAGTTTTGTCTTTTGTTGAAAGGAAATATTTTATTTTTTCATATAGCAATAGACAGTCAATTCCATGCCATGAAAAACAGATGAAGAGAAATGGCTTTTTTTTTTTAAAACATATTTTGATTACACGGGAGATCCAGATCCTGGTAGATGAAGGCACTAAAGCCAGGAATACAAGAGAGTTTGGCTCGCAACACACGAGCGGATTTTCCGCAAGGAAATATTTCCGCTCGTTAGGAGTCTTGTATTCACACGAGCGGTTTTTCCCCGCAAGAAAATATTTCTGCTCGTTAGGCATGTCATCACACAAGTTTATTTTTACCCGTATGGAAATATTTCAGCTCATTAAGAGGTGTGTATTCATACGAGCTGATTTTTTCTGTACGGAAATATTTCAGCTCGTTATGAAATGTGCATTCATCCGAGGGGTTTTTTTCTGTGCGGAAAGGTGTTTATTCACACGAGCAACTTTTTTCCATAGCAAAATATTTTTGATCGTTAGGAGACATATCTTCACACGAGCAAATTTTTTCCACGAGCGGTTTTTTTCCGCACGGAAATATTTTTGCTCATTAGGAGACATGACTAAATTTTTTCCGAGCGGCCAGTGAGTGAAGGAGCCTCATTGATCTTCGTTGATTTCAAATACTTGCGAACAAAATCCGCCTGTTATTAGAGGTGAACCTATATCAAACTTCTTATGGAATTATTCGAAGCCTATTTGATGTCTTTCCAGTTGTACTTTACTAATGATGAAAATATCAATCATTGTTAAAATAATATTATGAGTGATGATTATTATAATAATGATAGTAATAGAAATAATGATGAAAATTTTGTCATTTTCATTATCATTATTATTGTCATTACTAATATTATTGTACATAGCTGTATAGAATTATCATAATCGTTTGAAAAAATGGTAATATAAACATATTCATGATGTCAATTAAGAAATTACACTCAAATCTGAAAGAAAAATGCTGAATATGTAGATTCCTAAATAAATATTTTAAAATAGAATAACTATTAAAATTTCAAATTGGATGTTAATACTATTATTTTGCAAATATACAAAAACGTAAAACTTGAATCAGACTTTTGGATATTTCAAAAATTTATTTGTAAAGTGAAATTTTGATTTAATTGTTTATATTTATGACCCCACAAAAACTTTATAATTAGGATTGAAACATTTAAATTAATAAAATTACAGTTTAAAGTTGGAATGGATGATAGAACAGCCTAATGTGACCTTCATTAGATAATTGAGAGAGAGAGAGAGAGAGAGAGAGAGAGAGAGAGAGAGAGAGAGAGAGAGAGAGAGTAGAGAGAGAGAGAGAGAGAGAGAGAATTGGTAATAGAACAGATTAAAATGACCTTAATCCAATAATTAGGTCAAATGTAGGACAAACCCATTAAACATGAGAGAGAGAGAGAGAGGAGAGAGAGAGGAGAGAGAGAGGAGAGAGAGAGAGAGAGAGAGAATACAAATTAGGTTGCGTGTTGATTGTAATTACGTTTTCTGCATGTATATAAGTCTAAGAGGAGATTAATACCATTTTGAACTACATTCGACATGGAATTTGAGCCTCTAATTTATATTTCATATTTAACGAAACACGTATGGATTTTGCCATTTCCTACTTGGAAGAGATTTATAAAATGCGATATTTCTAATGAATTTCCCCATGCATTAATTAATTTTATTTTCGTTTATATTCGTGTTTAGAAGTTTAAAGTTTAAAGGTCGTTTATGAATGGCAGAAGAAAAGGAAGGTGACAATACCATAGCCTAGAGACTGACCATTTATACGTATGATCTGTGGACCGAGCCGGCTCTCCATCAAGTTAATACCAGAGAAGACCAGGTAATGGCTAGTGATGACTCAGCCGGCAACCTATATACTCCCCGAAACACCCCATCTTTAGCTCAAAAGGATAGCGAAACTATTGATCTTAAGCGGGTATCGAACCCCCATCCAACAGATCGCCAGAGAGGGATATTTCTAATAGGCCACCACAACTAAATAGAACAATGGATGCCTATTGTATAAGACGAACGTTTGATCCTAAATTACAGTCGCTACGAAGATTCCGGGTGAAATAAGCCACACCCCTTGATGACGTCATAGCCAATGAAATTGTCTCCCACGTTAGCCTTACCTCCTGATGACGTCATAGCCAATCTATACTCAATTTGTCTTTAATGGTGAGCTTTTGCACTGACTCGCAGCAATGACCTTTTAGCTCGGAAAAGTTTATTGCTATATGATTTGTTAGAATTATCTCGTCCAACCAATCACCAAGCAGGAAATTTTTCCGAGTTATAAGGGCACCCCCTGCAAGTCTGTGCAAATCTGCCTCACTAAAAAGAATTGACTATAGTTGTCTCCCACGGTAGCAAAGGCCACAATTCATCTCCTTACAAATTTCAAACTGTTAAGGTGGGAGACAACATCATTGGCTATGAAGTCATCAGGGTGGTGGAGCTAATGTTGGACACAATATGATTAGCTATGACGTCATCAAGCGGTGGGGGTAATGGGCTGATAACGTGATTGGCTATGACATCATCAGGGGGTGGGGCTTATCTTGCCTGGAATCATTGTGGCGATTAGTGAACAAAACAACTATAAATGAATAGAAATGTCTTATAATTATATAGATGATTAATCAAATAACTAGAAAATCAGTGAGAGTGCAGACCTCCACCACGGCAGCTTATTTCTCGAAACTAGCTTGCTTTTCCCAGAATTAATTTAGACCGTAGTGGTATTTGAAGACTGTGTGATAACTATGTGCGAACTTGGGTTTAAGGTTAGGGTTAATTCAGTCGACTTTTTGTTTGACCTTGACCTTGACCTTTGACCTAGGACTTTCAAAATTGAATCACTTCCACATCTCAACATTAACAATTAATCCCTGAATGTTTAACTACTCTAGGAGTAAAATTGTGGCCAGGAAAGCGGTTTATAAACAACCAGACAAACAGGAGTGAAAACATAACATCCTCCTAACTTTGTTAAACGGGGATAATAAATAGACAGATAGATAAATATCATAAAGGTTTTGCAGGTCTTATTAAGGCTAATGTTATAAGGGATCCAGCATGGGACTTCTCCAAAAGTGCAAGGGTCACTGAAGCTTGTAACAAGCCTTGGTGGTCAAAGGCAAGCAGATATGCTTAACACGATGCCTAAAGCCATAGCAAGAAAAAAAACTATTAAGATTAATTTGTTTTTAGATAATTATAAACATAAATAAGATCAGATATATATTTATTACATTGATAAAAAGTGTCTTCATTTTCAGTAATGATTTAAATCAGATAAATGTCATTAACATCTTTTGCTAATTTTGTGGTTCGATCTGTTTGGGGGAAAGTAAAACTGAGGCTTGAAAATCACCGAGCAAGTTATTATTTCCTCGGGGAGAGAGAGAGAGAGAGAGAGAGAGAGAGAGAGAGAGAGAGAGAGAGAGAGAGAGAGAGAGAGAGACATTTTACCATTTGCTAAATCTCGCACGAATTTTTGAAAAAAAAATTTAGGTTAAATGAATTCCAGAAACATATGTAAACTAGAGGGGCACCAGTAGACGCAATTTCCACCGCAGCAATATATTTCTCGATCTCTTAACCTTGACCTTTGACCTCAACATTCGACAAGTAGCATATTTCAATAATTCCCAATCAAAACCTAATCTTTACGAAAGGTCAAACTAATCCAGATCTCACACAATATCCTATTACTACCAGCAGTATTGCCATCTCGCATTGTTGTGATTTAATCATGAATGAAATCAAGTTGTGTCTTTCCCATTCACAAAACCAATTTTCCACTTGGTAGTCTGGATCCCAGAAAGTAATTGGTAGTGACAGATCAATTTTGTCTGCTTGTTGTTCCAGTCTAGTGACTGTTGAAGAATTTTCGTAAGATTTGGATGTTATTGTTCATTTTTGAAAAAAAAAGGTATGTAATTCTTCATGTTTGATAAAAGTATATAATTGTTCATATTGGATAAATGTATGTATTATACCTGTTGAATAAAGGTACGAGAATATAATTGTTCCTGTTTGATAAAGGTATGTAATTGTTTTTATTTGATAAAAGTATGTAACTGTTCATGTCGGATAAAGGTATGTAATTGTATATGCTTGATACAGGTACGCGAATGTAATTGTTCATGCTTGATAAAGGTATGTAGTAGTACTTGTTTGATAAATATATGTAATTCTTCATGTTGGATATAGGTTTATAATTGTTCTTTTCTGATACAGGTAAGTAATTTTACCTGTTTGATAAAATTATGTAATTTTACCTGTTTGATAAAATTATGTAATTTTACCTGTTTGATAAAATTGTGATAATTTTACCTATTTGATAAAATTATGTAATTCTACCTGTTTGATAAAATTATGTAATTTTACCGGTTTGATAAAATTATGTAATTCTACCTGTTTGATAAAATTATGTAATTTTACCGGTTTGATAAAATTATGTAATTCTACCTGTATGATAAAATTATGTAATTTTACCGGTTTGATAAAATTATGTAATTATTCCGGTCTGATACAGGTATCTAATTGTTCTTGTCTGATACAGGTATGCAATTGTTCCTTTCAGATACAGCTATGTAATTATTCCTGTCTGATATAGATATATAATTGTTTCTATCTGATACTGATATTGAAATTATTCCTGTATGATACAGGTATGTGATTATTACTGGTTGATAGAGCTATGTAATTGTTTCTGTATGACAAAGTTTATAAAATTGCTCCTTTCTTATA
The DNA here is from genome assembly GCF_036898095.1 of Palaemon carinicauda. Classification (NCBI taxonomy): domain Eukaryota; kingdom Metazoa; phylum Arthropoda; class Malacostraca; order Decapoda; family Palaemonidae; genus Palaemon; species Palaemon carinicauda. The sequence continues at coordinate 8,540,620 of NC_090758.1, forward strand.
CAAATATGCAATTGTTCCTGACTGATACAGGTTGGTAATTATTCCTTTGTGATAAAGATATGTAATTGTTCCTTTCTGACACAGGTATAAAAATTGTTCCTTTCTTATACAAATATGCAATTGTTCCTGTCTGATACAGGTTGGTAATTATTCCTTTGTGATAAAGATATGTAATTGTTCCTTTCTGACACAGGTATAAAATTGTTCCTTTCTTATACAAATATGCAATTTTTCCTGTCTGATACAGGTTGGTAATTATTCCTTTGTGATAAAGATATGTAATTGTTCCTTTCTGACACAGGTATAAAATTGTTCCTTTCTTATACAAATATGCAATTTTTCCTGTCTGATACAGGTTGGTAATTATTCCTTTGTGATAAAGATATGTAATTGTTCCTTTCTGACACAGGTATAAAATTGTTCCTTTCTTATACAAATATGCAATTTTTCCTGTCTGATACAGGTTGGTAATTATTCCTTTGTGATAAAGATATGAAATTGTTCCTTTCTGACACAGGTATAAAATTGTTCCTTTCTTATACAAATATGCAATTTTTCCTGTCTGATACAGGTTGGTAATTATTCCTTTGTGATAAAGATATGTAATTGTTCCTTTCTGACACAGGTATAAAATTGTTCCTTTCTTATACAATTATTCCTTTGTGATAAAGATATGTAATTGTTCCTTTCTGACACAGGTATAAAATTTTTCTTTTCTTACACAGTTGTGTACTTGTTATGGCTAATTAGAGTAAACAGTTTTCCATTGTGTTACAAGCGCACAATCATAATTCATCCAGAGTCTTATATTAAGTAGATCCCTTTATTGATATAAAGAGAGCGAGGATCTATCAATTAGAAGTGACATTCTCGTCAGTAGAATCTTATAAAGATTGGAAAATAATGATGTGGTAAGGAAATCTCCAGAATCTATTTCAAGAGCTCTATATTGGCTGACAACCCACATAAGCTGTTTGGAGACCATGAAAAAGAAGAAGAAGAAGAGTGAGAGAGAGAGGAGAAGAAGAAGAAGCAGAAAAGAGAGAGAGAGAGAGAGAGGAGAGAGAGAGAGAGAGAGAGAGAGAGAGAGAGAGAGAGAGAGAGAGAGGATGAGAGAGAGAGAGAGAAATGACAATTTTTCATTTGCTAAACCTTGCACGAATATATACATTTATAGATATAGGTCAGATGAATTCCAGAAATATGCGTAAACTAGAGAGGCACATAGTAGAGCGGAGAGCTCCGACGCAGCAGCATATTTCTCTACCTCTTACGTGACCTTGACCTCAACCTTTGACCTTATCCTGTATTAATTGGCGTGGATTTTCATACACTTAAATATCAACAAAGTTTAAAGTCTCTGTGACAAGGATGTTGCAACTTATGGCTGATTACGTGAATTAGACATTTTGCTTGACCGTGATCTTGACCTCAGACCTCGACCTTTAAAAATTTGATCATTTCCAGCTTTTTAGAGAATAGTTACTCCCTACAAGTTTCATTATTCTACGATTGAGATTGTGTCCAGGAAGTTGTTCATAAACAAACAAACACACACACAGACTAATTGCAAACACAGGGGTGAAAACATAACCTCCTTCCAG
>NC_090758.1:8542723-8545223 GCF_036898095.1 Palaemon carinicauda
TGAAGATTTAGATAGAGCCAATAAGAAAATTGAGTCTCTTATGGTAAGTCAAGAAAAAGCTGAAACTGAAAACGATGAACTTCGTGAGGAGCTTTTGGTCAAGAACTCTGTTCAGGTAAGAGAAATTGAGTTATATAATAACATCGGTAACTTAGCTTTAATTGATGATTTAAAGAGAGCAAATAGGAATATTGAGTCTCTTATGGTAAGTCTAGAAAAAGCTGAAGCTCGAAACGATCAAATTCGTGATGTGCTTTTGACGAAGGCAGTTGTAGAAAATGAGTTAGAAAATGCCCATGAGGAAATTTGGATACTCGAGAAGAGGCTGGAAAGAGTAGCAGGAGATCTGTTGACAGCTAACGAGAAACTTTTGGAAAAGAGCGACTTGGAGGAATACGTCGAAAGTGCTGATAATGAGATCCGAACACTCTGGGCTGAACTGGACAGTGTTAAGGCTGAAAACAAGAGAGTGAAGACGGAAAACGTTTTGCAAAAGGCAGCTTTGGAAAGTGAACTCAATGCTGCAGTCGAGGAGGTCTACAGAATAGGGACTAAATTGGATACTGCCCTGGATGAGAACAGAAAATTGAAGACTGAACTATTAATTAAGAAAGACGTGGTGTGCGATCTGGAAATGGCTGAGGAGGAACTGGATAAACTCTGGAAAGAAGTTGCTGGTGTTAAAGCAGAGAATAGACGCCTGAAGAGAGGCCTCTCGGAGGAGAGAGCCAATAGAAATACGTTGATAAAGGCCGACGAGAAGAATAAAACTCTGGAAGAAGAAATTAGGAATCTCACTTCCGTGGCAGACGAATTTGCAATTTATAAGGAGAAGTTTCAAGCTATGATGGAAAGAAATATGAACCTAGAGATGGAATTGAACAACAAGAATTTTGCTATTACCCAACTTGTAGAAGGCCTGTCTCAAACACACCCGGAGTTGAAGGAATTGTATTATATGGAAATTTCTCGTGAGCAGACTGGGGATTTAATATGGGATAGCCAGTTGAATAGATTCGCCCTTCAAGAGACGAGAAGGCAGGGCTGAAAAAAAAAACTAAAGAGGAATTATATCCTAACGCAAAATATGAAAAAAAAAACTGGGGATTATAATATCACCACCAAGAAAAAGCAAAAAAAAAAAAAATATATAAAATGGTGATTATAATATCGCCACCCAAAAAAAAAAAAACGAAAAAAATGATTATGATATCACCAACAAAAAAAAAAAAAATTAAAAAATGGTGATTATAATATCGCCACAAAAAAAAGAAAGAAAAAAAATGGTGATTATAATATCGCCACCAAAAAAATAAAATATATTTATAGGAAAAAAGGAATAAAATGTTTTTGTTTAGTTTTGTTTGGAAAGGAATAATCTTTTTGTTAAGTTTTGTGCTTCATCCATTCTGGACAGGTTCAGGACATCAGTTTCACTGGAAAGGACACCTGAAAATATTTGGCTTGAAGGACGCTTGGATGGACTGCCCCCAGCTTAAAGGATGCAAGGCTTAACTATCCAGCTTGAACGATGCTTGGAATAACCTGGAGGACAACAGGATCTGCAGAGGGAAGAAACCTAGCTGATTCTAGTATGCTATGTACCTTGATGGGGTGTACAGGACCTTTGTCAAGTGTACAAATGGTCGGATATCTAGATGTAGAGGGATGAAGCTGGATTCTTTTAGTATGCACACTAGTTCTTGGAGGTTGAACCAAGACATCTTTGGCTGGAAAGAGAAGCTGCATCTTTTGGGGATAGGCATTTATGGTTAGGTGGGCAGCATCAGTCCAAATCTTTAGAAACTCGCAGCTGTGGAGCATCAAATAGCAGGAGCAGAAGATAGTAACAGCTAGCAAAAGTTAGCAGCGGCTAGCAGCAGAAGTTAGCAGCAGTAGCAGAATCAGCAGCAATTGAAAAGAAACAATTAGCAGTAGCTAGAAGCAGCCGCAGCTGAATTTAGCAGCAGCAAGTGGCAGCCATTATCAGAAGCAGCTAGCAGCAGCTAGGAGCAACAGCAAGCCGCAGATGCTAGCAGTAGCAGTTTGCAGCAGCAACAGTTGCAGTAACAAGCGGCTCCAGCAGAGGCAAGAAACAGCTGTAGCAGGCTGCAACAGCAGCAGCAGCTAGCAAAAGCAGCAGCAGCTACCAATGGTAGCAGCAGCTGCAGCTAGCAAAAGCAACAGCAGCAGCAGTCTGCAGAAGCAGCAGTAAGCAGCAGAAACAGCAGCTAGCAGCAGCAGCAGCTAGCAAAAGCAGTAGCAGCTACCAATGGTAGCAGCAGCTGCAGCTAGCAAAAGCAGCAGCAGCAGCAGCAGCCGCAAGCAAGAGCAGCAGTAGCATCAGCAAGCAGCAGCACTAGCAACAGCAGCTTGCAGTAGCAAATAGCAGCAGCTAATAGCAGAAAGCAACAGCATGCAACAGCTAGCAATAGTCGAGACTACAGCCAGCAGCAGCAGCAATTAGCAGCTACATTTATTAGTAGCAAACAGAATCAGT
>NC_090758.1:8550223-8565223 GCF_036898095.1 Palaemon carinicauda
TTCACATCACCGCCAAAGGTTGATGGAGTCGTCCACGACTTAAAATCTTCCTGTGGTGGAAATTTCGTGAAAATCTGTCGAGTAGTTTTGACGTAATCCTGTTCACAGACACACGCACAGGAAAAATAAATAAGTATATAAAACTGACTCGATTTTATAACCTTCTTGCCGGAGATATTAATAATAATAAACCAAGAAAAAGTCATAATAATAATAATAATAATAATAATAATAATAATAATAATAATAATAATAATAATAATAATAATAATAATAATAATACTTGTTTAGGATGTATTAATTTGTAATAAGTCTAAAGCTTTTAAGAAGATAAAATTAAGTTTAGTCCAGTTTTTCAATTACAAAGATGCAAAATAAATTTTGGTTCACCAAATCCAATACAAACATATAATTTCAGATCAGATACAGCCGCAGCAAGAAATAGAATATAGAAAAAAATGAGTAATAAAAACAGATAATTCTAGGAAAAAAGATATTGACAGATCGGCTATAAAATCAAGTGCAGGAAAATTTTGACAACACTGCTATAAATTCTTCCACAGAACGAATCATATAAATAGTAAGAAAGATGAAGGTTAAAATGCACAAGCGATAATAAATGAATAAATAAATAACTCGTATAGAATAGACCAGAAGGAAAAGGGAATAAGAAAACGAGGCAAATAAATAAGAGAGGGGAGAGGAAAGATATATAAAAAAGTAAAATGGGAGCCACTTCCTGACAAATACCTCGCACTGAACGCACCCCGTAAACACCGAAGAGAATTCTGAAATCCAATTGACACCTTTAACAAGGGCGTCAACCGAAGCCTTTGCCATACATCGAGGTAATCTCTCTCTCTCTCTCTCTCTCTCTCTTCTCTCTCTCTCTCTCTCTCTCTCTCTCTCTCTCTCCGTATACACATGCACACACACACACACACATACACACACACACACACATATATATATATATATATATATATATATATATATATATATATATATATATATATATATATATATATATATATATATATATATATAATTTATATATATATATATATATATATATATATATATATATATATATATATATATTATATTACATATATATGCATATATGTGCATTATATGCATATATATATATATATATATATATATATATATATATATATATATATATATATATATATATATATATATATATATATATATATATATATATATATATATATATATATATAACGGATTTTGAGCGAAGCGAAAAATCTATTTTTGGGTGAGATGGCCATGTCGTCCTGATGGAAGTTCCTATAGGGTAGCTTCCTAGGGTATATTACAACTACGGCGATATTCCCAGAGAATTTACCTTGAGGTACCAGAATTCTAACTCCTGGAGCGAGTATCCCTCGTGAAAGGGATATCGCGACATATCAGAGGATGTATTCTTGACACGCCACATGGCAATCTGCGCCCCGAACAGAGATTCGTATGGCAAGAAACGAATTCGGGAAAGAAAAATGGGGAGCCGCTCCCAAGGCTCCCTATCTCCCGTTTCGTAAGCGTGCCTGGCGCCAATCCTGGCGCCATCTGTATTCCTTGTAGCGTACACGAGGTGCTACAGATAATGTATGTAGGGAGGGGTCCTACAGCCCTTTCTTAGAAAGGCAAGGGCGGGTCCATCAGGACGACATGGCCATCTCACCCAAAAATTGATTTTTCGCTTCGCTCAAAATCCGTTTTTTGGGCTCAAGCCATGTCGTCCTGATGGAAGTATACAAGAGCATTACTGTATCTGTGGATTCTCAGAACGTGCCGTACTCCCCGGAGGTAATTTTTTCCGGTCGACTAGACCTAGAGACCTAAGATGTTACCGTTATACATCTTTTCAACTAACTATAAACTATGTTAGAGTTTCCTGCCCCCTACAGGGAAGAGTCCTACTAGACTCTGGAAAAGTCTCGAAGAGTACATATACCTATGTATGAATACCAGGTGAGCTAATATAGTGGTCTCGCCCTATATTAAGTAAAGCATAGTTTGTAAAGAACCACTGCGTCAATATGAAATATCGACCAGTTCTCCGCACAATACTTGTATTGGACAAAGGTTTTATATCCGCATAGGAGGAAAACCAATGCAACATAGCTTGCATAAAGGAACAATTCTATTAGAATTATCCCAGATAAGGTACATAGAATGAATGCTCAATTATACCAATAAATTGACACAGGTGAAGGAGACGCAAGGTTCTCAAGAACCAGTTTATTGACAGGCAATAAATAGACAGGTTAACCACAATTATATATATATATATATATATATACATAAGAAGAGGATAACCCAAAACTTTAAGCATAAGTATGATAGTAAACAGAACTTGTTTGTCTGAAAGAAAAAACATTAAATGCCACTTTTAAGATACCGAGGTATCAAAGTCATAAAAGTCTTTATTACAAATCAATGACATTAGCGTTAGAAACGCTCGGCAAACATGTCTGTACATATGCTAGGTTCAACTTTGGAAATGGAACAGTCTACATGGGCAACACAGTGCCCTCACTTAGTTTGTAGTACAGTATGTAACTACACACTCACCCTGGAATTAATCGTCCCAATTAAAACCACTGTTCCTCGCAGAGTTAAACAGTAGGGTTAACACCGCGACCCACTGCTACCACAGATCTCTTTAGTTCCTCTACTTGCTTCGCATAGTGGTGTAAGAACACTCTGGAAGACTTCCAGCCAGTGTATGAACGGAGATGTTCAAAATCCATACAATTAAAGAAATTTAAGGATGAGGCAACTTTCCTCGGATCGTGACCTGCGGGTGTACTGTCAGGATCCGCTCTGCGAATAAAATATGTGATTTTCGCTCTGAGTTGATTCAAAGATAAATTTGAGCCTGATGTTTCTCCCCTGAATAGTTGACCACCCTTGAAGTCTGAAGTTCTATGAAGATAGACCTTTAGGCATTCTACTGGACAGAGATGCATCTTCTTTCAGAGGGCAGATTCTCCAGGGACCCCACCTGTTGGTGGGTAACTCATTCTTGGCGAGAAACGTAGGATCCGGAAACAGGTTCAGTTCTCCCCCATCCAGGAACTGAACACGACCTGCCTCTCTCAAGAGGGCTACAATCTCACTAACCCTGGCCCCGGACGCGAGTGCAAATAGGAAAATAACTTTTTGTGTCAAATCCTTTAACGCACACTCCTTATTGCTCAACAGAGAAGCGAAATGAAGAACTTTGTCTAAAGACCATGAAATGGGCTTTGGAGGTGCTGAAGGTCTGAGCCTAGCGCAGGCTTTCGTAACTTTATTAAAGATCTCGTTACCTAGGTCGACCTGGAAGGCATATAGAATGGGTCTTGTCAAAGCAGACTTACACGCTGAAATCGTGTTAGCTGCCAACCCTTGACCATGGAGGTGGATGAAGAAAGATAAGCAGAAGTCTGTCGAGATCTCCTGCGTATTCTTCGCCTTGACAAAGGCCACCCATTTTCTCCAAGAGGACTCATATTGCCTTCTAGTAGATTTGCACTTATATTCCTCAAGGAAATCTTTGCTGGCTTTCGAAATCCCGAAACGCTTTCTCACCGCTAGGGAGAGAAAATCATGAGCTGCAGGGTCCGGGTTTTCTGTAATGAAGCGCAGACAGTTGACTTCTGGACTCGCTGGGTCAGAACTGGATCTGTTAGCGGTACAAACTTCAGCTGCAGTTCCAATGCCAGGGGGAACCACACGCTGTTCGGCCACTTGTGGGCCACTATTGCCGCTACCCCCCCTTGAAGGATCTCAGTTTGTTGAGGACCCTCAACAGATGGTTGTGAGGAGGGAACAGATAAATCCTGGACCATCTGTTCCAGTCGAGGGACATCGCGTCCACTGCTTCCGCTAAGGGGTCCTCGTACGGGGACACGTACAGGGGCAACTTCTTGTTGTCTTTCGTCGCAAAGAGGTCTATCTGCAGTTCTGGGACTTGATTCAGAATGAAGGAGAATGATCCTGCTTCTAAGGACCATTCCGACTATCGGTGTGAACCTGGATAGAGCGTCCGCTGTCACATTGCGGACTCCTTGAAGGTGAACTGCCGACAGGTACCACTTCTTATCCACCAATCGGAAGATGGCCAACATCACCTGGTTGAGAGGTGGTGACCTCGATCCTTGATTCAAGCATCTCACAACTACCTCGCTGTCCATCACCAACCTAATGTGGATCGAGTGATGCGGGGAGACTTTTTTTAAGGTAAGGAGCACTGCCATAGCCTCTAGAAAGTTTATGTGAAAGGTCTTGAATAGCTTGGACCAAGTCCCCTGGACTTTTTTCCGATGAGAGTGACCTCCCCATCCCTCCTTCGAGGCGTCTGAGTGAATCGTCACCGACGGGGGAGGTGGCTGAAGAAGAACCGACTTCTTTAGATGTCTGGCTTGGGACCAAGGCCTGAGAAGAGTACGTAGCCGAAGCGGAACTGGTCTTCTCAGATCTCTTCGTGCGTTTGATGCATAACTTCTCCAAACTGCGGTTGCATCCTTTAGCTGTGCTCTTAGCACCGGGTCTGTCAGCGAAGCAAACTGGAGATAGCCCAGTACCCTGTCCTGTTCGCGTCTTGATATCCTTTCGGAATCTAGAAGTCTCTTGACAGAACCCGCTATCTCCTTTCTTTTCTTCGCCGGGATGGAAAAACGGTGTGACATTAGGTCCCAGTGGATTCCCAGCCACTGGAACTTTTGAGATGGAGAAAGTCGAGACTTTTTTCTGTTGATCTTGAAGCCTAGGTACTATAGGAACTGGATCACTTGACTGGAAGCTTGCAAGCATTCTGTCTCGGATGCTGCCCACACCAGCCAGTCGTCCAGGTAGGCTACTACCTGAATTCCCTTTTGGCGTAATTGTTTGAGAGCTACGCTCGCAAGCTTCGTGAAAATCCTTGGGGCTATATTTAGCCCGAATGGCATGGCTCTGAAGGCGTATAGTCTTCGTTGTAGCTTGAACCCTAGGTAGGGGGAGAGTCGACGGTTGATTGGAACGTGCCAATAGGCGTCTGACAAGTCTACAGAGACGGAATATGCCCTCTTGGGCAGTAAGGTCCTTATGTGTTGCAGTGTTAGCATCTTGAATTTGCAATTCACTATGAACTTGTTGAGTGGCGACAAGTCCAGAATGACTCTGGGCTTTTCCGAGTCTTTCTTGGGAACACAAAACAGCCTCCCTTGGAATTTGATGGACTTCACCCTTCGGATCACTTTTTTCTCCAACAGTTCTTGAACGTACTCCTCCAGAACGGGGGTGGAGTGTTTGAAAAACCGAGGGCACGGGGGTGGAGTGCTGTACCAGCTCCAGCCCAGTCCATTCTTGAGTAGGCTGTGGGCCCAGGGATCGAAGGTCCACCGATCCCGAAAATTCTGAAGTCTCCCTCCTACCGGCATCATCTCACTTGGACTGCCGTCTTGAGGTCTTGCCTCCCTGACCGCGACCACCCCTGAATCCCCTTCCCCTTGAGGGGCGCCTAGACGAGCCTCTGGCTGCTCCTCTAGGCTTTGCTCGAAAGGAAGTTGACTGCCCTTCGAACGTTGGGGTGAATGCAGTGGACTGTGTCGACACAGCCTGGGGTACCCACTGAAATGTGGTCGGGGTTTGTGCCACCATCTGGGGCACTGAAGGCAATGGCAATTGCAGTTGCTGTTGCTGTCTAAGAGGCTTGGCTGGCCGAGACGGTAGCCTAATCCTCATAGTCTTCCTCTTTGGTTGAGGACCCTCATCCGGGGAAGACTTTCTTTTGATAGCCAGGCCCCACTTCTGGAGAAGGTTTCTATTCTCCAAGGCAGCCTTATCAACAACTTCTTTGACCAAATCGGTAGGGAAAAGGTCTTTGCCCCAAATGTTGGAGGAGATTAGTTTCCTTGGCTCGTGCCTCACCGTAGCCGAGGTGAACACGAACTCCCTACAAGCTCTCCTCGCCTTGACGAAGCCATAAAGATCCTTCGTCACTGTGGCCAGATGAGTCTTGGCCACTACCATGAACATTTCATGGACCTTGGGGTCACTTGCCATCGTCTCAAGAGTAGTCTGAAGAGACATTGAGGCAGCCAGTCTTTCTTTTGTCTCGAACTCTCTCCGCAAAAGAAAGTCAGACAGCTTAGGGAGGTCCTCGCCGAACTGACGTCCGGCAATATCAGCCTCCAACTTCCCAACTGAGAACGTAAGATGGACGTCCTTCCAGTCTTTGTGGTCCATAGGCAGGGCCAGCGAAAAGGGTTTACACTCCTCCAGGGAGGGGCAAAGCTTGCTGGCCTCGACTGCTTTTAGTACAGCCGCAAACCCTTTCTGTAAAAAGGGGAAGGCTCTAGCAGGAGAGGACACAAAGGAAGGGAGCTTCTTACTCAATGCAGCTACCTTTGAGTTCGAGAAGCCCCTCTCTTTCATCGAGGATGAAAGCAAAGCTTGAGCCTTAGCATGGTCCATCACTATGACCTCCTTCGGCTCTGTCTCCTCCTTTGAAGCTGGTTCCTTCCTCAGCCGGACATTACAGTCCGGATATGACGCCTTGCTGGGCCAGAATTCCACTTCCTCTAGGGGAACTGAACCCAACTTATCCGAGATGACGATCTTTCCAGTCGTCATCGGCATATGCTCAGCATACCTCCATGGGTTAGCATCTGAGCACAAGGGAAGGTCTTTCACATTGAGCCTTTTCTGGGGCCCATGTGATGCTGCAAGGCTCTGCATCCGCAGTTCCATTGCAGCCGCCTTCTCCTGATTCTCCTTCTGCATTTGTTGGATCATTCCAACAATGGAGGAGAGGGCCTGTCCCAGCTCTATTGGGAGAGCGGCCGATGTTGAGGGAATAGACTCCGGGATCTGAACCGGAGTAGCCGACACCTCGTCGACCTCTTCCTCTACAACGTCTGGGGCTTGAACTTCATCCAACTGGATGTCTTGCATAGCGACCGCGACTTAAGCATCCACCTGGATCTGAACTTGGGGGATCTCCTCTTGAGGCTGGGGAATCACTGCATCAACTGATGCCCTAGGGAAAAGATACGCCCTCATCTTCTCACTTGGAAGATAAGGTCCAGAGGTGTTCTTCTGGAAGCCCCTTACCCAGGTACGAAGCTTCTCCCTTGCTATATCCCTTGATTCCGCTGTCCTAGGGGAATCAAAGGCCTCAGTAATCAGGTTAGTGCACACGGTACATACCTGAGGGTCACCCTTGGAAACTGCGCATGCTGCGTGCCTCCTACAAAACTCATGTCCGCAGAGGTTCTTACTGCGGACGTTGCAGAAAACACTTCCGCACTTCGGAGGATCCTCCTGTAAAGAGAAGAAATTTCCATGAGTATCAAGTGAACTATGTATCACTGGATATGCATAGTATAGCATAACAATTCAGAAAGGAGAGACACACACTTGTGTTTCCTTCACAACCAATTGTTGCAGCCTTCCAGATAATAAAATCGAATGGTTAATCTCTTCTAGAATAACCAATGCAAAGTTTCCAGAGGAAACAGGTGGAGCTCACACCTAAGCAATGATTTTAAAATCCTGGATAATAGACAAGAAAGAACTCACTTTCTTATCTGTAAGGCAACAGCAAAGGGCTGTGCAAGACAACACAAAAGTGTTAGAACACACAGTGCTGTACCAAAACTTATACTATAGTTTTCTTCTTACAGTATATGTTATAGTGAAGAATACTGGTACAGTATAGAAGGTTAAGTGCCGGCCGGCACACACCATAACTAGCTTTAAAGTATACTACTTAACAGCTATAAGGCGGCAGAACGCTGGTTCAAATGCATGTGCCGGCCGGCAGTAACTGCCGGCTGGCAATAGCCAATGTCGGCCGGCAATGACTGCCGGCCGGCAACTACACAAGGTAGTACCCGGCTGCCGGCCACACTCTTGGCGACCGGCAGACAAGGGCTGACATTAGCCAGCCGGCAAAGGTACACAACCAATGCCAGACAGCAGCAAAAGAACCAGAGGACTACGACTGCCCAGCTGCCGGCCTCATAGGCCGGCAGCCGGGTCGGGTACAGCACTAGAAGAAAACAGAATGGATGCCGGGATAAGAGCGTAAACTACCTCCAAGCCCGGCAATCCGAAAGAGTGCATATAAGGAAGGGGAGAATCTAATTCAGGCTTCCTGACCAATGCCGTCTGGTTCTACAGGCAGGCATGGATGAGGGACCAAGGGAGGTCCGGGCAGCACTCAAAGCAGAAGACCCTTGCCGGCCAGGACCTCTGCCGGCGGGCAAGGGACTGAGTCAATTCCACATCCTAACCTATCCTAGGTCCAGATGTACAATGACGTACAGTACTGTAATGGCTAGGCCATTACGGAGATAGAGGGGGAAGGGACAAAAGAGGGTCCTACCAACCTTGCTTTAGTGAGGGATCACCTGCAGCCAAGAAAACTCTTCTTAGCCTAAGGGAGATCCAAGGAGGGAGGCCAGCAATACTTGCCAGCTCCCAGAGAACCAAAGCAAGGAAGGTGTTGCTACTCCCAGGGAAAGAATCTTATCCTCCCCCGAGAACAGCAACAAGGACTAGTCTGGTAGATCACAAAAGAAGGAATCATATCGTACAGAAACCTTCGGTAGTGACCTAAGGAGGCTAAGTCTCCTCTGTCTGTGTCAGGCCAGCGAGGGAGACTCTACCCCAAGCCAGACGAACACAGACTCAGACTAAAAACTCTGTTGTTGTGTCCCACTCTGAAACCAGACTTACTGGAACAGGAGGGTACAGTAACACCCCAGTATAGTTTTATCGAAAGTTAATTCAGATAAACCACTTAGGGATAAGCCCAAGGCTTAAACAGAGGGAAAGGGATTGCATAGCTTCTCCGAAGAGAAGAAAGCAACCGGGGAGTATGAGAAAGTATACTAAGGCTCCATAAGCAACTTAGCCTAGGCACCAAGAGAATCGATTACCTAAATCACCGAAACTCACTCGTATACTATCTTGGAAATATTCAACATAATCTTAAATGTATAAAAAACAGTCTAAAGCTTCAATAATATTTTAATACACTCGGAAAACCAAATTCATGCAGAAGGTAATAGGACCAAACGACTAGGCTACATGGTCTAGCGTAGGCCAGAGTTGGCGAATACTTCGCCAAAATAATACTAAAGCACGAAAGGAAATCCTATGTAACGCTAAATAGCTAAAATTTATTAAAGCATAACAACCGGGAATGTCGCTCTGGCTAACTAAACTTATACCTAGCGAGCGACAGCGTCCATGACGCCTCCGGTAGGCTACGGCTCTTGTAACAAAGATTAATCCTATTAATCACTCAAAAATTTACCAAGAGCCTACATTTATACATAAAAGAAATGGTACTCAACTTATCAGAGGCCGACGAAGTTGGAAAAGCCATGAAAGGCTGAATAAATCCAAGATTTGCGAGAAACAGGAAAAAACACCGAGTTGTTAAGCTACGCAAAAAGGAATACAGATGGTGCCAGGATTGGAGCCAGGCACGCTAACGAAACTGGAGAATAGGAAGCCTTGGGAGCGGCTCCCCCTTTTTCTTTCCCGATTTCGTTTCTTGCCAATTGACCCCTCGATACGTAATCTCTGTTTGGGGTGCAGATTGCCATGTGGCGTGTCAAGAATACGTCCTCTGATATGTCGCGATATCCCTTTAATGAGGGATATTCGCTCCGGGAGTTAGAATTCTGGTACCTTAAGGTAAATTCTCTGGGAATATCGCCGTAGTTGTAATATACCCTAGGAAGCTACCCTATAGGAACTTCCATCAGGACGACATGGCTTGAGCCCAAAATTCTGGTTTTTATTACTGTAATAATGCAATCTCTTTCTCTCTCTCTCTCTCTCTCTCTCTCTCTCTCTCTCTCAGATATATGGACATACAATTTACAGATTCTGTTCAATCACTCCCATACACTGATCATAATTCTGGTTTTTATTACTGTAATAATGCAATCTCTCTCTCTCTCTCTCTCTCTCTCTCTCTCTCTCTCTCAAGATCACAAGAACTCTAAATGCTTCAACAAAATCTCTCTACCAAAGAGCAAATGGAGTCTCCGCAGATGGACTGAAAAGTCTTTGAAGCATCTAAAATCCTTGTAACTCTCTCTCTCTCTCTCTCTCTCTCTCTCTCTCTCTCTCTCTCTCTCTCTCTCCAAACAAAGTAAAGCCTGTAACTCTCCCTAACTCACCTGTTACTTGATAGAGAGAGAGAGAGAGAGAGAGAGAGAGAGAGAGAGAGAGACTCAATTTAAGCCTTCATCCATACTTCGAGTATTATCAAAGTTTGCATCAATTGACTTCCTCAACTTACTTTTTATCGAATAACCCATAAATAAACATCATTATATCCGCCAAACAAGGAGGAAGTGAAAAGAGGGAGAGAGTTTTAAGGGAGGGAGGGAGTTTAAAGGAGGGAGGGAGTTTAAAGGAGGGAGGGAGTTTAAGGGAGGGAGGGAGTTTAAGAGAGGGAGGGGAGTGTTTTGAGGGAAAAGAAATGAGATAATGTTCTCATGTGTGTAAAATCTTTCGTTTTATTCAGGAAAAAAATAACTCAAAACAGATGAACAGAATTAGGTAAAACTTGCCAGATATCTTCAGTCTGTGAGATTCTCGAAATTTTTGAAGATCTATTGATGGAGTGGGGCTACGAGCTCCACACTCTACTTCATATAATGGCCTATAGAATTAAAGTGGCATACTGTTTGTCTTATCATCCTTGTTCTTCCTCCAAGGACTTAATAGACCCAGAAATGTATATTTATGAATATTTGATAAAAATTAAAATTGACAAATCCAGTCAAAAGAAATTAGATGTATAAAGGTTTATATATATATATATATATATAATATATATTTATATATATATATATATATATATACACATACATATACATATACATAATACATATACATATACATATACATATACATACATATATATATATATATATATACACTTACTTTTCTTTTTCCGATTAAGCTTGTTTCTGGCTTTCGTTGAGCCACAGGTTCTATCCCCATGAAGTGGCAAGAATGATTCTTTGCTAGATACTGCTCCTCTAATCCTGATCATTAAAGTTTTCTCAATTTCTGTTGCAACATAACTTTCGTTGTTTCGCCCAAAGATTTTTGAGTTGTCAGTTGTTCAATTTCATGAAAATGTAACGTTTTTTATTCGTCAAAAGTTGTCTCAGCTGTGAAATGGGAGTAAATTCTCCTTGTTGTGTCACTCAGATGTTTTCGCAACTAAGATAAGAAGAGAGAGAGAGAGAGAGAGAGAGAGAGAGAGAGATTTCGTATATAATGTTAAGAAAAAGGTTTAGATAGAGTGAAGGTACACACACACATACACACACACACACACACATATATATATATATATATATAAGGTATCCCCACTCAGGAAGGGTACATATACTGTACATATATATATTTGTATATATATATATATT
Organism: Palaemon carinicauda; assembly: GCF_036898095.1. NCBI lineage: Eukaryota > Metazoa > Arthropoda > Malacostraca > Decapoda > Palaemonidae > Palaemon > Palaemon carinicauda. The sequence goes on from NC_090758.1 coordinate 8,561,686, forward strand.
TATATATATATATATATATATATATATGTATATATATATATATATATATATAAATATATATACACATATACATATATACAGTATATATGTATATATTGTTTATATATACATATATATATATATATATATATATAAATATATATATATATATATGTACAGTATATGTACCGTTCCTGAGTGGGGATACCTTAAGGTGGTGAAAGGGTTTGCGTATCACCAAGATCAACAAAGCTTTACAAGTCAGCCTCACCCATACTAGGTTGGTTTGGTTTACAGTGGAGCGTGGTGATATGAACTGGCCCAACCCTAGACATCACTTTAAATTTTTTAGTCTTTTGTCCTGTAATGTACAAGAAACTGCCGTATTAAGTTGTTGTTGTTGTTGTTGCTGGTGTTGTTGTTATTATTGTTGTTGTATATATATAGAAAAGTAATAGTATGCTGACGAAAAACAGTTTGTTTCGGATAGCGAATAAGTAATCGACCAGATGCATTTGGACCTACAGTCATAATCGGTGGGTGGGAAAACACTGAATGTTTACTCTAGGTCTTTTTTTTTTCTTGTTTTTTTATCCTGTTCAGGAAAAAAAAAAAGCAGTTTATCTGCTTTAATGAGTAAGTCAATTCCCTGGCTGATATTTTCCCTTTGCCACTTGATTGCATTTGATTGCCTTCTTCGCAGAATTTGTAATCTTGAAAAGTTTTTGTTTTCCGAGATGTTGATACTAATACGGGTGCTTTATTGACCAACCCAATTCGATGCCAAAATTAATGAGAGAAGGATTAATAATAATGATAATAATGATAATAATGATACTAATAATAATGATAATAATGATAATAATGATAATAATAATAATAATAATGACAATAATATTGATGAAAATAATAATAATAATAATGATAATAATTTCAATGGTTACAATCATTTTGATAATAAGAATAATCTTAAATATAAAAGTATTTTAAAAAAATTCTAATAATACCAATTATTCTATTAATCTAAATGATAATGATAACTAAATTTTTTTTCATAATATTAATCTTGTCAATAACTTTAATAGTTTCATTAATAGCCCCTGCTTGACGATAGCTGGAGTGGAGTTCGAGACCGTCTCAAGCTCTATAGTATCTAGTAGTGTCTGCAGCCTTACCATCCTAGTGAGCTGAGTCATCAGCATCCATTGCCTGACCGTCCCTAGCCCTAACTTGGGTGTAGAGGAGGGTTTGGTACTGAGCATATATATAGATGGTCAGTCTGTAGTACATCGTCTTGTTCCCTTGGCTCTGCTATTCATGAGTGGCCTTTAAATCTTTGAATTTAAGAATAGCAATGGAATATACCGGTTTGAGTACCTGAAAATGATACACTGATGTTGTGGAAAGTTGAGCAGAATAGAATAGAATAGAATAGAAAAGAATAAAATAGAATAGAATGTTGAAGAGAAGAATAGTTAGTTAGAAAACATAATAACAGGGAGGCTTTTAGCAACTCTCTCTCTCTCTCTCTCTCATATGCTTATCACCACTATATAATAAAGAGCAAGTTTCTGGCTATATATATATATATATATATATATAAATATATATATATATATATATACTATATAATTTTCTTCCTGGTCATGCTAAGTGGTAATTTAAACTACATCCATATCCTGTTTTCTTTGAGCTTAGGAAAATTCAAGAGAGTGAAACTGTAGTTATTCTGTCAATTTCCTCATTAGCACAGCATACGAGCCTGGAAGGAACATATGATCGACATTCAATAACTTCCGCTAACGCCGCAAAAGAAAGAAATTTTGCAAATCGCAGAAAAAAGATTTTTAAAGAAAAATTTCCTTTTGAGGATCAGAAAGTGACGAGTTATGGCGAAAGATGAAAGAAAGAAGAGAGTACGAAAGAATTCTCAAGGTCATCAAATCTATTCACAGAGAAGGCATCTTCATCTCAAGGACAGATATTGAGTAAAGATTTTGCAATATATATAGATATATATATATATATATATATACCTATAACATACATACATAAATATATATATATATATATATATATCTAACTATCTATATATATATATATATATATATTTATATATATATATATATATATACATATATATATATATATATTATATATATCATATATATATATGTGTGTGTGTGTGTGAACATGTATGTGTGCAATAAACCTTCTGGAGTACATCCAGCAATATTGTTTTTTCAAAGGCATCTTCATCAACCATACTTCTTCTCCTCGTTGATTGGCTTAGCTTGAATTGAACTACCTGGCAACAGACAGACACTTAGTGGGAGGAGCTTTGTACAACCACACCCTCAAGATGAGAAATATCTACTTGACTGATAGGTAGATTTGATAAGTTTAGCTTGCTTGACGTCTCATCCTTATCTATATAATAAAGAACTAGTGTGTGGCTATATATACATAATTATATTTCTTTCCTGTCATGCTAGGCGTCAGAGGGGAGAAGGGGTAGTCATATTTTTGGTGAGAAGGGTTATCCCTAACACTAGGCTACACTCGGAAACCTCAATCTTCCATAAATTGCCGAAACCGTGGGTTGTAGTTAGGAAAGCGGAAAGACTGGGAAGAGTTGAATCTGTGTGTGTGCACACATATATATCTAGATATTCAGCTGCCATTTTTGACTGGTTGTGTACACTAATATAGCATATTGCCCCATGATTACCAGCGTTTCTTTTTCTGGGTTTAACAAAAATGGATATTAGGACTTTGATAGTTTAGTTTTCAACACAGACGGGGGTACCGTGGTAAACGAACAAATGTATACTTCTGACAATCTCATAATAGTATGCACACAATATGGCATCACCGCCAGATTTTATCTGTGTGTGTGTATTCAAATACAGAGAGAGATTATCTATTGTATATTATGTATTACTAGCTATACTCGAAGTAAATATTCTAATAGTCTTAATATAAGTAAAATCTTTGAAAGACGACTTCATACAATTCTCTTGATAGTATCTAGTGTATATGTAAGTTTATATGTTACATATATATCTAAAAGTCTTTTAGACTTCGTATGGGTGTATATAAATGTCGAATATATTTTTCAAAAGAGCAAAATGTAGCTGGGCTGTATTTCAACAGAGACTCACCATATAAAACGAGCCATGGAGCTTCGTTTCCTGTTGGAAATGCATTCAGATAGAGTTCGCGATAACACCCCCCCCCCCCCAGTTGTTGCCATTTCTGTTGTTGCCATTTTAGTCGTGGCCATTTATTTCAAGACCCACGAGGAAAGGAAATTTAAAAAAGGCAAAAAAGTTCACGCATCCAGCAGTAGCTGACATCATCTTGATTTGCAGATAGTAGAATACTCTCTCTCCCCCCCATCTCTCTCTCTCTCTCTCTCTCTCTCTCTCCTCTCTCTCTCTCTCCTTTTATAAATTGTGCTTAAGCTTTTGTTTGTTTCTTGGGTGCTAGATGAAAGATGATGTATGTCTTACCTGTATTAATTCAACTCAGTATATATCCTTTCTGAACGGGAAAA
>NC_090758.1:8570223-8572723 GCF_036898095.1 Palaemon carinicauda
GAGGAATAAGCTGCCGCAGCGGAGGTTTGCACTCTACTGAGTGGCCCTCTATTTTTTATAGTTTTTTTTTTTATCTAATGAATTTTAGATTTTTAGCTTTATAATATCTAATGTGAGATTACCTATTGATATATATAAGACAGATTAGAATATATAATCTTCTGTAACTCCAAAGACCTTTCCAATTAAAAACAGAAATATATATATATAAAAAAGTATACCTCCTTTCTTCTTCATTCAAAAACAAAGCAAGACTCTAGACTCACCTGTGTCCATTCTTCCTACCATGCCATCCCAGTTCGTTTCTTCTCTCACAACATCCATCTTGAAGCTGATATATCTGTTTCCGATAACGAGGGATTAGAAAGACTCATGGCCTGGAACATCAAGGGAGAAAGTTCAATGATAGATGCTTTTATATTGGAATTTTTTATGTACAAAATATTTTAGATTTTTGTTTTCGTCCCAAAATTATACAAGAATGTTTTTTGTGAAAAAATATATTATATTTTTTGTACAAAATGATGAATTTGTCTTTTGGTACAAAATATTGGCGATTGTTTATTTTGTACCAACTGTTATTAGAAGTTTTTTTTATATGGAAAATTATACTATTTTCATTTTTTGTTCAAAATGATAGATATATTTTTCTTTTTTTTTACAAAATCATATATAAAAAAAATTTTTTACTCTACAAAATATCATAATATTTTGTACTAAATTATATTAGATTTTTTTTTGCCCAAAATCATATAAGAAATCTATTTTTATTGTACGTATTATATTTTTTGTACGAATTATATATTAGAAACTTATTTTTATTGTAAAAATATATTTTTTTCTGTACGAAATCATATTAGAAATTTATTATTTATTGTACAAAATATCATATTTTTGTACAAAATTAATACCAGAAATTTATTCTGATTGCACAAAATTGTATTAGAACATTATTTCTTATTGTGCAAAATTATATAGAATATTTTATTCATAACTTATATTGGAAATTTCTTTGATTCATGGAAAATCATATAAATTATTTTTATGGAACAAAATGGGTATTTTGGTAAACAAACATTTTATTTTGTGTAAACTGATTGAAAAAAATTTGAAACTAAATCACGAAATTAAATATAATTAAAAAAAGAAAATATTTGGATAATATTTCTTTCAGTAAAGAAAAAACAAAGATAATAATTTCAACCTCTACTAATTATCTAAAATAACAATAAAACGAAGCAATGATATTATTAGAAAAAGAGTAAAGGTATTTGCAGAATGAAAAAATAGATTATTTCGAATATAATTCAAATTGAATCAAATTAAGAGAATTAATCTTTATGATTTATTCCAAATGGGGGATTTCAATATTCAGTAATCCAGGTGTCCCATTATAACACCTGATTGGCTGAATGTCATTAGTTTTTTGGGTGAAGTGATGTATGAATAATGATTATGATAACGATAACGATAACGATAATAATGTAATAATAATAATAATAATAATAATAATAGATAATAATAATAATAAATAATAATAATAATAATAATAATCATTAAAGTTATGATCAAAAGTATGGAAATTATTATTATTTATGATCGCTTCGAAGAAAAACTATCCAAAACAAATGGTAAATAATCTATGACCTCAGCTGTAGGAACATCGACTCTCTCTCTCTCTCTCTCTCTCTCTCTCTCTCTCTCTCTCTCTATCTATCTATCTCATATCATCAGATTGACGAGTTCTGATTGAAAAAGCCTTAAGTGGATTTAGCCATTATCTCCCTTCTCGTTGTTGATTTTTACTCAGTGAAAAAGCAATAACTCTCCCCTCTCTCTCTCATCTCTCTCCTCTCTCCTCTCTCTCTCTCTCCTCTCTCATATCATCAGATTGACGAGTTCTGATTGAAAAAGCCTTAAGTGGATTTAGCCATTATCTCCATTCTCGTTGTTGATTTTTACTCAGTGAAAAAGCAATAACTCTCTCTCTCTCTCTCTCTCTCTCATCTCTCCTCCTCTCTCTCTTCTAATGACCTCAGCTGTGAGTGAATGACCTGGAGGTAGGGCATTGCTAATATGAGGTTCCGGATTAGTTGTGAGAGAGAGAGAGAGAGGAGAGAGAGGAGAGGAGAGAGAGAGAGAAGGGGGGGTTAGTATTCTACAATAATAACAAGACTCACTCTCTCTCCTCTCTCTCCTCTCTCTCTCTCTCTCTCTCTCAGACTGTGTTTTTTTTATTCCAGAACAAATTCATGGATCTCTGTTTACCTAATCGTTCCAAATCAAAAGATTACAATAGAATTCCTTCATTTTTGAAAACAGTGATTTCTATAGAACGCACCATACATAAGACTTAGAATAAATAATTCTTTTCTTTAAAATAACAATAAACTTATTCATAGATGATTCTCTGATAATTCAATGCCACTTACATTGACTTTAGACTTCAAATAGTAGGAATAGTAAAATTTTCACTGTTTCAATTAATCACAAGTTTTTC
>NC_090758.1:8578954-8581454 GCF_036898095.1 Palaemon carinicauda
CCTTTTCTTGTAAAAAATAAATTCTTATTTACATTATTACGTACTTAAACATTAGTAAAATAGATTATTTCTTTCATGATCGTTATTTATAATAAATTTCCAAATATTTTTCTGTGTATGGAGAAAAACCTAAAAAAGATTAAAGCAAAAACCCAGCAAGGCGGCAACACCGTCTATTATGAAACCGCTGGAGGCATTTAATCCCATTCATTCATCGCTCAGGTTCCAATGAATGAACTTTAAACGCTCAGCCTTTGGGTCAAGGTCAACTCGCCAGATGTGCTCTGTTTATAAATCTCTCGTAGGACTTTTAAAACTGGTTCGACGTCAGTGTAAAGGACTTTCGAGGTCCTCGAGGAAATAAAAATATTCAATATTTTTCCTTTTGTTTTAGCGAATGGTGATATGGTTTTGTTGTTGTTTGAAGTTAATAATGTATTTTTTTTAGATATGAGAATCGTCATAGGCTCATTCATACCCTTTTCTATCGAGAGAGACAATATTTTCACAGCGCTGGAAAGCAATTTTAATTTCAGTTTTAGTTTTCACAGTTCGGGAAAGATATTTTATTCTTGGCTTTAATTTTAATTTTCATTTTAATATTTTCCAAATAAGAGTTTTATTGCATTAATATTATCAATGTTGTTGTTAACAGATTATTTAAATGCGCATATATTATATCTAAATGACTTAATTCCCTTTTTTCTACAACGTTAAACACTCCCACCAACAGTACTTGCTGCAAAACCTCTAAAACGTTTAGAAACGTTACCAGAAGGCTAAAATCATTTACATGTAGGATTTTACACAAATACTCTACACACATATAAGCCTTAGGGTTCATATTTCTTTGATCACATTAATACATTCATCATTTATTGAGTTCACAATTAAATGAAATAAATCTCGCATGATATTGAGCAATCAATTGGTTGTGTTCGGATAAGCATCTCTCTCTCTCTCTCTCTCTCTCTCTCTCTCTCTCTCTCTCTCTCTATTCTAGAGCTTTTTCTATCTATCTCCTGCCCACTTCTTTTCTTGATTTTCTCTCTCTCTCTCTCTCTCTCTCTCTCTCTCTCTCTCTCTCTCTCTCTATTCTAGAGCTTTTACTATCTTTCTCCTCCCCACTTCTTTTCTTGATTTTATGTTGCTCTCTCTCTCTCTCTCTCTCTCTCTCTCTCTCGCTCTCTCTCTCTCTCTCTCTCTCTGCAATACCTGGAAACATCATATGGGAGGGGGGGGGGGCTGCTTCTAAGCAGCAAACGTTTCTCGTAAAGATAGAAATAAGTTGAAAACGTTTGGAAAAAAATTCAAATGCGATTTGTCTTAAAGTTCAATTTTTATTGTGCTACTGTTGGGTAAAGTTGTTCCTGATATAAATCTTATATTTTAGTAAAATAATTTTAAAACGAAAGGTTTAACGCAGAATACACTATCTGTTTATTCGTTCAGCATCTAAGAAACGACCTGAATGTTAAATCTGAGCATATATTTTGTGATTTACGGCTAATATACGCATGTAAGCTTTATATGGCATTCTTAGGACTAATAATTTAGATGAATAGCCTTTTAAGAAAAAAAATGAGCAGCCATTACACGTCAGAGGAATGAGCTAACGAACTAACGAACATAGCACAGGATATTTCAACATAAAACAACGATTATTTATAGCCAATGTAAACACCATCTCTGGCTTATCTTTCGAGCGTTGAGAACAACGACGAAAAAAGGCGTTTGTTTACAATCTATCATCGCTCAACGACCGTGGTTTAAGACTGGGTTATTCATCAAATAGGCTACATTCAAGATAGAATCTCTTCCAGTTTTTCGCCTTGAGTAATATCTGGAAAAATTCTTACAAGGGAGAAGTATTTGGTTGTGGGTGTGTGTTCGCTGATAAACGGTTGAAATGGGGGGCAGGGGGGGGGGGGGGGGGCGTTAAAGACTAAGCCAATGTCCATCAGATAATCCACTGATTCAGACTAATCTTAGAGACATATTGAAGGTGAATGACTCTTGATATAAAAAAAGGCTTTCGAAGCAGGTGGGGCCTTGAAGCATGGCTTTCCAAATAGTCCATTGAAGCAACGTGAACCCCTACAGCAGTAATTGAAAAGGGAGGTATTTTACTCCGGCAAAAACTCATCCTTGAGCGTTGCAATAAACCACCTGAATTGAAATGTTGGATAGACTTACCAATGATTGGAAAAGCCTCTTTACTTGTTATACTCTTCATGGATTTTGGATTGATTTTATGGTGTTTTAAGAATAGAAATTTTGATTAATAATTATCTCTATACTGCTCTTGTCTCTCTACTGTATCATGGCAATATTATCTTTTTGCAATGAGGGCATAAGTGTGAATATTACATTAATTTTCTTCAGCTTAAGAAACTGAGAAACGCACTTATATAGACAGATTTGGTAATAAACACAGATCAAATACCTACAAAATGAAGTAGTATTTTTATATATGTTTATATATATATATATATATATA
>NC_090758.1:8586454-8596454 GCF_036898095.1 Palaemon carinicauda
CTCTCTCTCTCTCTCTCTCTCTCTCTCTCTGATTTACCTGGCTGTGTTCATGTTTCAGATTATCTACTTAATAAAAATAAAAAATCCAAACGCTATGTCATTGTGGCAACATCTTTTGCAATGGAGATAGAGGATATATATATATATATATATATATACATATATATATATATATATATATATATATATATCTTTATTTTATGAAAAACTTGTGATTAATTGAAACAGTGAAAATGTTACTATTCCTACTATTTGAAGTCTAAAGTCAATGTAAGTGGCATTGAATTATCAGAGAATCATCTATGAATAAGTTTATTGTTATTTTAAAGAAAAGAATTATTTGTTCTAAGTCTTATGTATGGTACGTTCTATAGAAATCACTGTTTTCAAAAATGAAGGAATTCTATTGTAATCTTTTGATTTGGAACGATTAGGTAAAAAGAGATCCATGAATTGTTCTGGAATAAAAAAACACAGTCTGAGAGAGAGAGAGAGAGAGAGAGAGAGAGAGAGAGAGAGAGAGAGTGAGTGAGTTTGGGTTTCAAAAGTAACCTCTTAAAATTTTCTCTTGTTATTATTGTAGAATACTAACCCCCCCCTTCTCTCTCTCTCTCCTCTCTCTCTCTCTCTCTCTCCTCTCTCTCAACTAATCCGGAACCTCATATTAGCAATGCCCTACCTCCAGGTCATTCACTCACAGCTGAGGTCATTAGAAGAGAGAGAGAGAGAGAGAGAGAGAGAGAGAGAGAGAGAGTTATTGCTTTTTCACTGAGTAAAAATCAACAACGAGAATGGAGATAATGGCTAAATCCACTTAAGGCTTTTTCAATCAGAACTCGTCAATCTGATGATATGAGAGAGAGAGAGAGAGAGAGAGAGAGAGAGAGAGAGAGAGAGTCGATGTTCCTACAGCAGAGGTCATAGATTATTTACCATTTGTATTGGATAGTTTTTCTTCGAAGCGATCATAAATAATAATAATTTCCATAATTTTGATCATAACTTTAATGATTATTATTATTATTATTATTATTATTATTATTATTATTATTATTATTATTATTATTATTATTATTATTATTATTATTATTATTATTATTATCGTTATTATTATTATTATGATTAGTATTTTTATTATTATTATTATCGTTATCGTTATCGTTATCATAATCATTATTTATACATCACTTCACCCAAAACTAATATGACATTCAGCCAATCAGGTGTTATAATGGGACACCTGGATTACTAAATATTGAAATCCTTCATTTGAATAAACATAAAGATTAATTCTCTTAATTTGATTCAATTTGAATTATATTCGAAATAATCTATTTTTTCCTTCTGCAAATACCTTTACTCTTTTTCTAATAATATCATTGCTTCGTTTTATTGTTATATTAGATAATTAGTAGAGGTTGAAATTAATATCTTTGTTTTTTCTTTACTGAGAGAAATATTATCCAAATATTTTCTTTTTTTAATTATATTTAATTTCGTGATTTAGTTTCAAATTTTTTTCAATCAGTTTACAAAAAATAAAATGTTTGTTTACCAAAATACCATTTTGTTCCATAAAAAATAATTTATATGATTTTCCATGAATCAAAGAAATTTCCAATATAAGATATGAATAAAATATTCTAATATAATTTTGCACAATAAGAAATAATGTTCTAATACAATTTTGTGCAATCAGAATAAATTTTTGGTTTAATTTTGTACAAAAATATGCATATTTTTGTACAATAAATAATAAATTTCTATTATGATTTCGTACAGAAAAAATATATTTTTTACAATAAAGATAAGTTTCTAATATAAATTCGTACAAAAAATATAATACGTACAATAAAAATAGATTTCTTATATGATTTTGGGCAAAAAAAAATCTAATATAATTTAATACAAAATATTATGATATTTTGTACAGTAAAAAAAAATCTTATATGATTTTGTAAAAAAAAAAAAGAAAAATATATCTATCATTTTGAACAAAAAATTAAAATAGTATAATTTTCCATATAAAAAAAAAACTTCTAATAACAATTGGTACAAAATAAAAAATCGCCAATATTTTGTACAAAAGACAAATTCATCATTTTGTACAAAAAATATAATATATTTTTTCACAAAAAACATTCTTGTATAATCTTTGGACGAAAAAAAAAAATCTAAAATATTTTGTACATAAAAAATTCCAATATAAAAGCATCTATCATTGAACTTCTCCCTTGATTTTCCAGGCCCTGAGTCTTGCCAATCCCTCGTTATCGGAAACAGATATATCAGCTTCAAGATGGATGTTTTGAGAGAAGAAACGAACTGGGATGTCATGATAGGAAGAATGGACACATGTGAGTCTAGAGTCTGGCTTTGTTTTTGAATGAAGAAGAAAGGAGGTATACTTTTTTATATATATATATTTCTGTTTTTAATTGGAAAGGTCTTTGGAGTTACAGAAGATTATATATTCTAATCTGTCTTATATATATCAATAGGTAATCTCACATAGATATTATAAAGCTAAAAATCTAAAATTCATTAGATAAAAAAAAAACAATAAAAAATAGAGGGCCACTCAGTAGAGTGCAAACCTCCGCTGCGGCAGCTTATTCCTCGACCTTCTGCTCCACCTTGACCTTGAACTTTAGCTTTACATGAATTAATTATCGCGTATGTTTTATACATTCTAATATGAATCAAGTTTTGAAGTGTCTGTGACAACGATGTTCAAACTTATGGCTGATTACGTGAATAGGACGTTTTGCTTGACCTTTGACCTTGACCTTCCAAAATTTAATTATTTCCAGCATTGCACATAACACTTAATCCCTGTAAGTTTCATTACTCTACGATTAAAATTTGGAACTGTTCATAAATAAACAAACACACACTCAAATATACAAACACACAAACACACAAACAGAGGCGAAAACATAACCTCCTTTCAACTTCATTGGAGGAGGTAATGATTTGTAAACATGAAAGTGATATCAAGAAACGAGAATTGATTTAATTAGAATATCATAGGGATCCCTGAATCCAAAATAGACTACATAGTAATAGTACAATAGTGTACACAAGCCGTCAAAAATGACGTCTAAATATTTAGATAGACATGTACACACAGATTCAACCTTTCCCACCCCCTCCCCCTTTCCTAATTACGACCCGCTAGTTCGGCAGTTTGTGGGAGATTGTGGTTAGCAAGTGTACCTCTCAGGATAACCCAGTTTCACCAGGGTATGATTACTCCCCCTTACCTGCGCATGACTGGATATATATATATATATATATATGTATATGCAAGGTCTATAGATAATCTATAGACCTTGTATATATATATATATATATACATATATATATATATATATATATATGTATATATATATATATATATATTATATATATATATGTGTATATATATATATATATATATATACAGAAGAGACGCTTGACCGACTAGTGACAGAATTTGGAATGGTGTGTGAGAGAAGGAAGTTGAGAGTTAATGTGGGTAAGAGTAAGGTTATGAGATGTACGAGAAGGGAAGGTGGTGCAAGGTTGAATGTCATGTTGAATGGAGAGGTACTTGAGGAGGTGGATCAGTTCAAGTACTTGGGGTCTGTTGTTGCAGCAAATGGTGGAGTGGAAGCAGATGTACGTCAGAGAGTGAATGAAGGTTGCAAAGTGTTGGGGGCAGTTAAGGGAGTAGTAAAAAATAGAGGGTTGGGCGTGAATGTAAAGAGAGTTCTATATGAGAAAGTGATTGTACCAACTGTGATGTATGGATCGGAGTTGTGGGGAATGAAGGTGATGGAGAGACATAAATTGAATGTGTTTGAGATGAAGTGTCTAAGGAGTATGGCTGGTGTATCTCGAGTAGATAGGGTTAGGAACGAAGTGGTGAGAGTGAGAACGGGTGTAAGAAATGAGTTAGCGGCTAGAGTGGATATGAGTGTGTTGAGGTGGTTTGGCCATGTTGAGAGAATGGAATATGGCTGTCTGCTAAAGAAGGTGATGCATGCAAGAGTTGATGGGAGAAGTGCCAGAGGAAGGCCAAGGTTTGGGTGGATGGATGGTGTGAAGAAAGCTCTGGGCGATAGGAGGATAGATGTGAGAGAGGCAAGAGAGCATGCTAAAAATAGGAATGAATGGCGAGCGATTGTGACGCAGTTCCGGTAGGCCCTGCTGCTTCCTCCGGTGCCTTAGATGACCGCGGAGGTAGCTGCAGTAGGGGATTCAGCATTATGAAGCTTCATCTTTGGTGGATAATGTGGGAGGTTGGGCTGTGGCACCCTAGCAGTACCAGCTGAACTCGGTTGAGTCCCTGGTTAGGCTGGAGGAACGTAGAGAGTAGAGGTCCAACCCCCCCCCCTTTTTTTTTTTAGTTTCATTTGTTGGTTCGACTACGCCCCCAAAATTAGGGGAAGTGCCTTTGGTATATGTATGTATATACAGTATATGTATATATATACACCTATATATGTATATGTATATATATACACATATATATACATATGTATATACAAATATATATATATATATATATATATATATGTATATATGTATATATATAGTGTACTACTTGCTCTTTATTATTTACTGTAGATGAGATAACCAAAAAATAAGATTCAATAATACCTACATTAGTGCGTTATAAATACCTTCATGAAAAGTACATGTTTAGTATAAGTGTATTTTTTCAATAGAATTCTACTAAACCCAAAATAGATTTAAGATATACGTTCAGGCAATATTTATTTTATGTATTAGTACAATCTAAACTAACACCAGAATAAGCTAATACATTTTTCCTATTTCTAAAAGACAATATTAGATGAATCCAATTTCTCTCCAGCTGAGAAGTGACAGAAAAGCTGACCGATGAATTAATCTAGATATTTATGATCTTTGTCTGACCGGAGACGTTTTCCCAAGACTATAAATCTTCGAGATAGACTCAGACATTTTATTAGATTGGACTGATATTTGTGCCCCAGGAGATAGAAATATCTGAAGGTTTAAAGGTTGCTCTTGAATGGCAGGAGCAAGGGACAGTGGGTGTTTTAGAGACAATTATTATTATTTAGAAGGTTATGGAAATTATTTTTATTACTAGGATTATAAACACTTAAGTTATTATTATTATTATTATTATTATTATTATTATTATTATTATTAGTAGTAGTAGTAGTAGTAGTAGTAGTATTGTTATCAATTTTATTATTATTATTATTATTATTATTAGTAGTAGTAGTAGTAGTAGTAGTAGTAGTAGTATTGTTATCAATTTTATTATTATTATTATTATTATTATTATTATTAGTAGTAGTAGTAGTAGTAGTAGTAGTAGTAGTATTGTTATCAATTTTATTATTATTATTATTATTATTATTATTATTAGTAGTAGTAGTAGTAGTAGTAGTAGTAGTAGTATTGTTATCAATTTTATTATTATTATTATTATTATTATTATTATTATTATTATTATTATTATTTATACTGATATTAATTCTAAAATTATTTAAATTGTTATTATTAATAAGATTATTATGATTATCAAAATTGCAAAAATGAATATTATTATTAAATTTTCTAAATATTTGTTTCCAAAATTATTGAAATTATTGTTGATCATATGTAGACATTATATACGTATCATGAGCACCCAAACTCCCTCCCCTCCCAAGCTAGAACCTGGGAGGGTCAGGCAATGGCTGAGCATCACTCATCAGGTTGACCAATAGGCTTCCCCAAACACACTATCCTTATCTCACAAGAATGGTGAGGTTGCAGACACTACTAGAAACTATCGAGTTTAAGCAAGTCTCGAACCCCAGCCCATTAGATCGCTAGGCAAGGTCGTTTGAAATAGCCTATCCCAATCCAGATAGATCCCAAGGAATATTTTAGCCAGGATTTATAGCCTTTTCCTTGTACCTACTTTTAAATTGTTTTAATATTGTCGAGTTAAAACTATTTTATTACCATTACAGAATGTGATTGCTATTTAATACTCTCTCTCTCTCTCTCTCTCTCTCTCTCTCTCTCTCTCTCTCTCTTTCTCTCTCTTTCTTTTGTTAATATACAGTAGATACCATAGCTGCAGATAATCACTGTTCTACACATTAGAGAGTACTGCTCTGTTTTAATTCAGTGGCTGCTTTCCTCTTGGTAAGGGTAGAAGAGACTCTTCAACTATGGTAAGCAGCTCTTCGAGGAGAAAGACACTCCAAAACAAAGCCTTGTTGTCTAGTCTTGGGTAGTGCCATAGCCATTGCACCATGGTCTTCTATTGTCTTTTGATAGTTTTCTTGCTTAAGGGTACACTCAGGCATACTAATCTATCTTATTTCTCTTCCTCTGGTGCTTTTTAAATTTTATAGTTTATAATCTGTATATGAGAGATTTATTTCAATTATGTTATTGTTCATAAAATAATTGTTCATTGCATCTCTTACAGTTTATTTATTTCCTCATTTCCTTTCCTCACTGGGCTATTTTATGCTGTTGGAGCCCTTTGGCTTATAGCATCCTTCTTTTCCAACTAGGGAGGTAGCTTAGCTGGTAACATTAATAGTAGCTTAATATCAACAGCTGTTACTCGGCTTGATAATGGAAAATACTTCAGTAGTGAAACCTTAAAATGTGCTAATATCATATATGATAATGAGTGGCAACTATGCAATATATTGGGAGGGGCTTACACTTTATTGATAGATGCATTGCCAGAGGCCTCAAGAAAAATTACTCAGATGTAAGTCAAGGTTTTATCAAAGATATATGCCAAAGAAAAACTAATGGAGATTATTATTTATAACTAGATATTAACACAAAAAAACTGTAAGACTGGATGATGTCTTTTTACATACATCAAAATGAGAATGATATAGTTGATATTATGTAGGGCAATTAATGGCAACTGTGCGATATTTAGACACGCCCATTATGATAAATGAATTGCCAGATGCCTCCAGAAGTAAAGAAACCTATTAGTAAGTGTGTCAAGATTTTATCAAAGATATAAGCATAAGACCAACACCAAAAACCATCCCATACCTTGACAGATAGGAAAACTAATCCTCATTTTTATTTATAGCGTGATATAGTTTATCATCTGATTTTTAAAAAACTGAAAGATATAGCCATGATGAATGTTATTCTGCCCATCTCGTGAACTGTGCCTCCGCCATGGCAAACACTTTAATAGTATGAAAACTTCCTTTCAAAACTTCCACAATTTTCTCGCCTAATGCTAGGCCAATTTTCGTCAAGCCTCCCTCCCAAGCGTCCAAGTTTGGAGTCTGGATTGAAGAGAACAGTCCCCGTCAACACTTTAAGAGGCACAAGTTCCTAATTCGGTGTTCGTAACGAGTCAAAGAGGTGTAACAAGGAGACGGCCGGCCTGTGTTGGTAGCAATATGTCGGAAACGAAATCTCCTGGATATCCTTCGGCTTCATTAGCTCTGGAAACTCATAAAAACTTCCTCTCAGCAAACGAAATAAGAAGGAATAACAAGAAAGATAACGTGTTATATTCACGTATGTTGCAATGCGAAATGTTGTTGTAAAGAATGACCATAAATTAAGTAACAAATGTGATATTTGTCAGAAATTGGAATAAAACAGCCTAGTAAGGGTGGCCCTGACTAGAACAGCTTTACTGGTCATGGCAGTACACATATCCTTTCACCATATAAAGGTATCCCTGCTCAGAAGGGATATACACCATATATATATATATATATATATATATATTTATATATATATACATACATATATACATATATATATATATATATATATACATATATATATATACATATATATACATATATATAGCCTATATATATATTATATATATAAATATATATAAATATATATATATATATATATATGAATATATACATATATATATATATATATATATAAATATATAAATATATATATATATATATATATGTGTGTGTGTGTGTATATATATATATATATATATATATAATTTCAGTTATCAATGAAAAAAAGTGGAATAAATAGAAGTAAGACATTAATCATCTTTCATCTGACAACTAAGAAACAAGCAAAAGCTTAAGAACACTTTATAAATGTAGAGAGAGAGAGAGAGAGAGAGAGAGAGAGAGAGAGAGAGAGAGAGACTATTCTACTATCTGCAGATCAAGGATATGTCAGCTACTTCCGTATGACTAAGGTTTCCCAGCTTAATATCCTTTTCTCGTGCGTCTTGAAGGAAATGGCAACGAGTAAAACGGCAACAACTGAAATAGAAACAACGGAAATGGCAACAACTGGGTGGGGGGGGGGGACGGTTGTGATATCACGACCTCCATCTGAATGCATTTCCCACAGGAAACGAAGCTTCAGAGCTCTTTTTATATGGTGATTGTTAAAATACAACCCTGCTATATTTTGCTCTTATGAAACATATATTTTAAATTTTTATACAACCATGTAAAGTCTAAAAGACTTTTAGATATATTTCTACTATATAAACTTACATAAACACTAGACTGTTTTGCCTGAATATTATCAAGAGAATTGTTTGACTTATATTAAGACTAATAGAATATTTACTTCGAATATAGCTAGTAATACATGATATACAATTGATAATCTCTCTGTATTTAAAAACATACAAACAGATAAAAAGTGGCAGTGATGCCATATTGCATGCATACTATTTATGAGATCGTCAGAAGCATATATTTGTACGTTTACACTGTGTTGAAAACTAAACTATCAAATCCCTAATATCTTTTTTTGTTTTTTTTCAAACCTAGTAAGAGAAACCTAAGTAGCCTTGTGGCAGTATGCTATACTAGTGTACTTAACCAGTCAGAAATGGCAGCTGAATAAATATTTAGATAGATATGCACACCCACACAGATTCAGCCCTTCGGCAATTTATGGAAGATTGAGGTTTATGAATGTAGCCTACCATTTAGGATAACCCTTCTCACCAAGATATGACTATTCCCTCTCTCCTCTGACACCTAGCATTACAAGAAAGAAATATTATTATGTATATATAGACAGACACTAGTTCTTTATTAGATAGATGAGGATGAGACGTCACGAAGTTAAACTTACCAAAGCCAGCTGGCTATTAGTCGAGTAGATATTTCTCATCTTGAGGTTGTTGTAAAAAGCCCCTCCCTCTAAGTGCCTGTCTGTTGCCAGATAGTTCAAATTAAGCTATATATATATATATATATATATATATATATAAATACTAGTGTATGTGACCCATAAAAAAAGATGGCTAAATATTTACATAGATATGCATGCACACACATTCCCCTGTTATTAATGATTGACTACTCTCTCTCCCACCCTATCGGAGGAACGGGAGAGAATGAATAGTCATACGTCTGGCAATGCTACCAAGCGTGACCAGAGAGAAAGAAATATATATATATATATATATATATATAGCCAGGCACTTGCTCTTTATTATATAAGGGGAGATAAGCATTTGAGAGAGAGAGAGAGAGAGAGAGAGAGAGAGAGAGAGTTGCTAAAAGCCTCCCTCTTCTCATGTTTTCTCCCTAATTGCTTCCAGCCAACTATCTTATCTGCATATCAGATTCTCAATGGAACTCAAATGACAATTCAGCGTTAGAAGCAATAATTAATCTGTTCTATTCTTCTATTCACCATTCTATTCTATTCTATTCTATTCTCTTCTGTTCTGCTCAACTTTCCACATAAGTGTATCATTTTCATGTAGTCAAACCAGTATATTCTATTGTTATTCTTAAATTTAAAGGTTTAAAGGCCACTCTTCAACAGCAGAGCTAAGGGACAGTGACAAAGTTATAGATACTGACCATATACACATATGATCAACACCAATAAACCTTCTCCATCCAAGTTAGGGCCAGGGAGGTTCAGGCAATGGATGCTGATAACTCAACTCCTAAAGATGGTAAGGCTGCAGACACTATAAGAAACTATAGAGCTTGAGTGGGGCTTG
>NC_090758.1:8620170-8627670 GCF_036898095.1 Palaemon carinicauda
ACGTCATAGCCAATCTCGTTGCCTCCCACGTTAGCAAAGGTCACAATACATCCCTTATAAATTTCAAACTATTAAGGTGGGACACAACATTATTGACTATGACGTCATCAGGGGTGTGGCGCTCATGTTGGACACAACATGACTAGTTATGACGTCATCAAGGGGTGGGGCTAACGTGGGAGATAACGTGATTGGCTATGACGTCATCAGGAGGTGCGGCTTCTCTTGCCTGGAATCTTTGCGGTTACTAGTGAACAAAACAACTATATAAACAAATAAAAAAGGTTTTAGAAATATATAGAAGAATAAATAAATAGCTAGAAAAGAACTCTGAAAGTGCAGACCTCCACCACTGCATCTTATTTCTCGAAAGCAACTTGCTTTTCCCACAATCAATTTAGACCGTAGGCGTATGTGAGGTCTGTGTGACTGCAACAATTTGTGAGCTTTGTGTTTAGGTTAAGGTTAATTCAGTCGCCTTTTTGTTCGACCTTGACCTTGACCTTTGACCTAGAACTTTCAAAATTGAATCATTTCCTTGTCTCAACATAACAATCAATTTCTGAATGTTTAACTACTCTAGGAGTAAAATTGTGGCCAGGAAGCTGTTCAAAAAGGAACAGATCGACAAACAGGGTTGAAAACATAACATCCTCCCAACAGATGGATAGATAGATATCATAAAGGTTTGGCAGGTCGTATTAAGGGTAACTTCTTTAGAATCACTAAAGCTTGTAACAAACTGTAGTGGTCAAAGGCAAGCAGATATGCTTCACACGAGGCTAAAACCATGACGATAAAAATAGCTATTAATGTCAATATATTTACAAAAGCTATTTATAAAATTAAGGTCAAATACATTTCTATTATATAGATAAAAAATATTTTAACTTTCAGTAATGATTTAAATCATAAAAAATGTCATTAACAACTTTTGCGAATTTTGTGGTTCAATCTCTTTGATGACCGAGACTTGAAAATTATCGAGCAAGTTTTAATTTGATCGTTGGAGAGAGAGAGAGAGAGAGAGAGAGAGAGAGAGAGAGAGAGAGAGAGAGATAGAGAGAAATTACAAATTTTCATTTGCTAAACCTAGCACGAATATTTACATTCACAAATATTTATCCTGTATTAATTGGTGTGGATTTTCATACACTTAAATATAAACCAAGTTTAAAGTCTCGGTGACAACGATGTAACAACTTATGGCTGATTATGTGAATTAGACATTTTGCTTGACCATGATCTTGACCTTAGACCTTGACCGTTCAAAATTTGATCATTTCCAGTTTTTTTAGATAATAGTTACTCCCTACAAGTTTCATTATTCTACGATTGAGATTGTGTCCAGGAAGTTGTTCACAAACAAACAAACACGCACACAGACTAATTGCAAACACAGGGGTGAAAACATAACCTCCTTCCAGCTTCGTTGGCGGACGTAGTAATATATACGAAAAAATCTTTAAATTCTTTTGCGGGAATACTACCTGCCAACTAGCATTATAATAAGGAAATAGATATATTAATAGATAATAAATAAAATTAATATAAAAGGTATAGAATATCCCCATATTCCCTAAGTCACATATCAACCGAACTCTTTTTCCCTACACAATTTGTATATCATAAATCCCAGGTTTGAAAGTGTGAAGTCAGCTTTTCCTCATCTAAGACGACTCATAATGTCATAAATACTCTTAGCAGAGGAGTCGGTATCAAAGACTATTTCTTTTATAAAGATACAGCTAATAATGTATTCTCAAAACCATCATTACAAACTTATAATAAACCTTATGAGTTAATTTAGTTATGGTGAAAAAAAGTGATTGTGTCTATATCTATATTTTTATTATTTTACGTTTCTATGTTTTTACTTTATGGAGATTCATAAACTAAATGATATTTTTATATATATATATATATATATATATAAATATATATATATATATATATATATATATAAATATATATATATATATATATATATATGTATATGTGTATATATATATATACATATGTATACATATATTTTTATACACACACACACATATATATATATATATATACATATGTATACATATATTTTTATACACACACACACACATATATATATATATATATGCTGATCATGCCGATACACAAACCTTTTCCCTGCGTTAAGATATATATATATATATATATATATATAGAAGGTATTCATTCATTACAAAAGAATACGGTTAAAGAAAACTGGGCCATTAAAATTCAAGTAGCCTACTTTAATAATTCCCAATCAAAACCCAATCTTTACGAAAGGTCAAACCAATCCAGATCTCACACAACATCCTATTACTACCAACAGTATTGCCATCTCGCATTGTCGTGATTTAATCATGAATGAAATCAAGTTTTATCTCTCCCATTCACAAAACCAATTTCCCACTTGATAGCTTGGATCCCGGAAAGTAATTGCTAGTGACAGTTTGCCTTTGTCTGTGTGATGTTCTAGTCTGGTGACTGACGAAGAATTTTCGTAGAATTTGAATGTAATTTTTCGTGATTTATAGAGGTATGTAACTGTTCAAGTTGGATAAATGAATGTAGTTATACCTGTTTGATAAAGGTATATAATTGTTCATGTTGGATAAGGGTATGGAATTGTTCAAGTTGGATAAATGTGCGTAATAGTTTCGGCTTGATAAAGGTAAATAATGGTTCATGTTGGATAAATGTATGTAATTATACCTGTTTGATAAAAATATGTAATTATTCCTGTTTGATAAAGGTGGAGAATATAATTGTTCATGTTTGATAAAGGTATGTAATTGTATCTGTTTGATAAAGATATATAATTGTTTATGGTTGATAAAGGTATGTAATTGTTCATGTTGGATAAATATATGTAGCAGTTCCTGTTTGATGAAGGTATATATTTGTTCATGTTGGATACAGGTATGTAATTGTACCTATTCGATATAGGTATGTAATTATCGCTGTCTGATACAGGTATGTAATTATTCCTGTCTGATACAGGTTCGTAATTGTTCCTTTATGATAAAAGCATGTAATTGTTCCTTTCTGACGCAGGTATCAAATAGTTCCCTTATTACACAGTTTTGTAGTCGTTATGTCTGATTAGAGTAAACAGTTTTCTATTGTGTTCAAAGCTCGCAATTATAATTCATCCAGAGTCTTATTTTAAATAGATCACTTTATTGATATAAAGAGAGCGAGGATCTCTCAATTAGAAGTGATATTCTCATCAGTAAAATCTTATAAAGGTTTAGAAATGATGATGTGGTAAGGATATCTCCAGAATCTATTTCAAGAGCTCTTTGTTGACTGACAATCAACGTAAGATGCTTGAAGAAGAAGAAGAAGAAGAAGAAGAAGAAGAAGAAGAAGAGCGAGAGAGAGAGGAGAAGAAGAAAAAGAAGAAGATGAAGCAGTAGAGAGAGAGAGAGAGAGAGAGAGAGAGAGAGAGAGAGAGAGAGAGAGTATGACCTTCCTGTTGTCAAATTGATATCCCAGAGTTAAGTAATTTCTTTGACACAAACTTCGAATAAAAAATAGACCAAATTGAGTTTCATTGTTTTTTATAGTTTCCTTGCAAGAGATGAAATATATTCTCTTTTATACCTATCCATTGCAGATCAACTTACTGCAACGCTGACGTGGTTTTGATGCGGTGAAACGAACCTCTCTCTCTCTCTCTCTCTCTCTCTCTCTCTCTCTCTCTCTCTCTCGAGTTGTATCTGTGTGCCGGTGAGTGATTACACTTGTGCGACCCTAAAAATATCCTGACTTAACGCGGATAACAAAAGGCTATCGAGTGCAATATAGATACAAGTTGTCGGTGATTAGTTTGAGGTCAGAAAAGTGGGATAAAACGTCGGCATAGAATAGTTATCGTGTGAATTACTAAAAATCTAATCAAGATGGCTATGTACAACACAGCCAAGGCTTTAAGAGACATCGCTGGACTCAGCAAAAGTAAATTCCATGAGTTGGCGAAACAAGAGCTTGACCGTCTGATAACAGAGGTCACTAATAACTTCAACCAGTGTGACGGAAATATATTCGCAGATGTATTGAAACAATACGATCCAATAAACTGGAGCAAATCTGCGGAAAACATCAGCAAAATAATAGAAAAAATTCCAAAGAAGATCCAAGTGATAAAGAGACTTATAAAGAAAGTCTACATTAATCAACACATTCCATCAAAGAATAATAAGAAGTCCAATATGGTGAATATGCTGATTGATGCATTGGGAAAAAGAATGCCAAAAATGGTGTAATACATGTAAGATATGGTATTCCATTAATAATCCTCAACAATTGATTAGAAAATGTGCTGCCTGTCCTGTTCCAACACACCCTACATGTGCTGAAATACAGCAAAAAATGAAAAATAAAGACACAAAGGTATTCTGCTCAGCATGCTTAGTCTGGATAGAAAATATAATTAAGTTGAGACTAAATCTGCAAATAGTTGAAGATAAATAAGAGGAAGAAGAAGAAGAAGAAGAAGAAGAAGAAGAAGAAGAAGAAGAGAAAAATGAACGGGATATGTGTAAGGATGCAGTGGAAATCATTGATATAACTTATGATGCCATCCAACAACATACTTATGAAGAAATAAATTATCAGATGGAAACAAATAATAGACCCAAGAGACTCTACCTGGACCTACATACTTTTAAGGAAGAGCAAGAACAAGAAAAAAAAACAAAGAAAGATATATCTGCAATTTGCTGAAAAGAGGGAATTGCAAATTTGGCGAAAGATGCTACTACAAGCATCCAAAGATATGCCATAATTATGAAATATATGGTAAATGTGCGTATTTAGACGGATATGGAGACGAATGCAGATATCTCCATCCAAAAATATGCAAAAACCTTAAAGAAGAAAAGGATGCAGTTTCAACAAAAAATGTCGATATATGCACTCCTGCAACCATGAATGAAAGTAAGAAAACTCAGCAAACTGAAAAGAAAAATGAAAGGAAAAATTAAACAAAAAAAAAGAAACACAAAAAGCAAGCCGTGTATATACCGCGCTATGAACCAAAAGCCCCAAGATATGAGACCTTTCAACCCAATTATGCACATTTAGAGCCCAACTACATCTATAATGCCAGGGGGTTGGTGCAGATATGGGGATAATTGCAGGTATACACACAAAAATAAATATGAAGGCGAAAGAGCAAATATAAAAGAAAAGTTGGAATTTTTTAATGTCAGAATTCCGGGAAATGAAGAAAAGAACATCATATCAGAACAGGAAGGAAGCATGGAGAATCCATATTATTACCAATATTAAATAATGGGGATGAAACACAAACCATAATAGTGATGAATGCACAGGGTTTAGTCACGAGTAACTATAAAAGGAAAATAGAGTTCTTAGAAGAACTAACCCCAAATGGGAAAAATAGATATATTAAATATAAGTGAAACATGGTATTCCCAAGACACTGGCAGTGATGACCAGATAAAGGGTTTCCAAACTTATAGATCAGACAGAAAAAATAGGAATCAAGGGGGAACCGCAATATATGGAAGAGACATAAATCAAGGAAAAGTCTGTGAAAAATACAGCAACACAGAATTTGAATTGATTGCGGTAGAATTTGAATTTGAAAAACTAGTGAATATTGTAGTTTACAGACCCCCAAACACTAAGGAGTTTGACATGATAATAGAAAAAAATAGATGATATATGTAGAAACCATAAAGACTGTTATATACTCCTATCCGGAGATTTTAACTTTCCTTTCGTGGATTGGAAAGAACGGATAGAAGAAAGTGGTTGTATGTATACATATAAAAAGAGGAGTAATAGTAGCGCAGGAGATAAGAGGCAATTTGAAAAGCTTCAAGATATGCTATTAGAACATAATATGCAACAAATAAACCACATTCAAACAAGAAAGGAAAATGTCCTAGATCTAGTATTTGTGAATGAGGTGAATTATGTTAAAGAAATAATAATGTATATTACGGGAATTTCAGACCACAATGTCATAGAATTGATAGTCCATTCCAAAGCAAGTGATCGCAGAATTAATAAAAGCACAAAACTTTGGGGAAAGATATGAAAAATATAATTTTTACAGTAAAAATATAAAATGGTCAGAAATAAATGCAGAACTGAATAAAGAATGGAAAAATGTATTTGTAAGTGATAATATACAGGTAAATACGGACATACTGTACAAAATACTGGAGAAAATTGTTGAAAAATATGTACCCGAAAAAAAAAAAATAAACAAAAGACGTGCATACCAAGAGACAGAAGGATCTTATTTCAGAAAATTAGAAAATGGAAGAAAAATCTTGCACAAGAAAAAAAATGTGTGGAAAATGATGGAAATAAAATGTAAGATAGAAAATGCAGAACAAAAGATTATACAGTCGAAAGAAAATTAAAAAAGGGACTTAGAAGAAAGGACACTTCAAAATATAAAAAGAAACCCATAAGTACTTTACTCCTATGCCAAAAAAGATGAATAAGGGGAGATTAGAAATAGGCCTTCTAAGAATTGAAGGACGGCTAACGAATGAAAAAAAGGAAATATGCAACATATTAGCAGAAAAATATAAGAGTGAGTTCACGCCAAGAATTGCGAATGAGAATAGTGAAACAGAAATGAGAGAAGAAAATGTTGAATATCTAACGGATATAGATATCAATGAAGCAGATATTGTCAAGGCTATAATCGAAAATAAAAATGGATTGGCAGCCGGACCAGATGGAGTTCCAGCGATTTTGTTGAAAAAATACTGCAAATACTATCGCGAAGCCGCTTGCAATACTGCTAAGACAAAGTGTAGATATGAGAGGGATATATGTTAAACATAAATTAGCTTATATAACCCCTATCTTCAAAAGTGGATCAAGACTAGAGGCAAGCAATTATAGACCTGTTAGTCTAACATCACATATTATGAAAGTGTATGAGAGGGTAATAACAAAGAAAATAATGAACCATTTGGTTAAAAATAATTTGTTTAATATAGGTCAACACGGTTTTGTGCCTGGAAAAAGTACACAGACCCAACTGATAGCACACTATGAAAAACATATACAAAAATATGATAAATGAAAAAGACACAGATGTGATCTATCTAGATTTTGCAAAAGCCTTTGACAAGGTAGACCATAATATATTAGAGAAAAAAATGAGAAAGTATAATATTGTGGGAAAGATAGGAAAAGGGATAAAGAATTCCTGCAAAACAGAAAACAGATAGTGGTTGCAAATGACGAGAAATTAGATGAAGCTCAGGTAATATCTGGCGTGCCACAAGGTACGGTATTAGCTGCACTGCTGTTTGTTATTATGATCTCAGACATAGACTGTGATGTTGAAAACTCCGTAGTGAGAAGTTTCGCCGATGACACAAGAATAAGTAGAAAAAAATACTTGTGATGAAGATAGGAACTCACTACAAAGAGATCTAAACAAAATATATGAATGTGCGGAGATAAATAGGATGGTATTTAACT
>NC_090758.1:8641016-8646016 GCF_036898095.1 Palaemon carinicauda
TGATGGAGTGGTGAGAGAGGTGAATGCTCGAGTGATTGGACGAGGATTAAAACTGGTAGACGAGAATGATCATGAATGGGAGGTAAATCAGTTGTTGTTTGCGGATGATACTGTACTGGTAGCAGACACAGAAGAGAAGCTTGACCGACTAGTGACAGAAATTTGGAAGGGTGTGTGAGAGAAGGAAGTTGAGAGTTAATGTGGGTAAGAGTAAGGTTATGAGATGTACGAGAAGGGAAGGTGGTGCAAGGTTGAATATCATGTTGAATGGAGAGTTACTTGAGGAGGTGGATCAGTTTAAGTACTTGGGGTCTGTTGTTGCAGCAAATGGTGGAGTGGAAGCAGATGTACGTCAGAGAGTGAATGAAGGATGCAAAGTGTTGGGGGCAGTTAAGGGAGTAGTAAAAAATAGAGGGTTGGGCGATGAATGTAAAGAGAGTTCTATATGAGAAAGTGATTGTACCAACTGTGATGTATGGATCGGAGTTGTGGGGAATGAAAGTGATGGAGAGACAGAAATTGAATGTGTTTGAGATGAAGTGTCTAAGGAGTATGGCTGGTGTATCTCGAGTAGATAGGGTTAGGAACGAAGTGGTGAGGGTGAGAACGGGTGTAAGAAATGAGTTAGCGGCTAGAGTGGATATGAATGTGTTGAGGTGGTTTGACCATGTTGAGAGAATGGAAAATGGCTGTCTGCTAAAGAAGGTGATGAATGCAAGAGTTAATGGAGAAGTACAAGAGGAAGGCCAAGGTTTGGGTGGATGGATGGTGTGAAGAAAGCTCTGGGTGATAGGAGGATAGATGTGAGAGAGGCAAGAGAGCGTGCTAGAAATAGGAATGAATAGGCAAGCGATTGTGACGCAGTTCCGGTAGGCCCTGCTGCTTCCTCCGGTGCCTTAAATGACCGCAGAGGTAGCAGCAGTAGGGGATTCAGCATTATGAAGCTTCATCTGTGGTGGAATTGTGGGAGGTTGGGCTGTGGCGCCCTTGCAGTACCAGCTGAACTCGGCTGAGTCCCGGGTTAGGCTGGAGGAACGTAGAGAGTAGTCCCCTTTTTGTTTTTGTTTCTTTGTTGATGTCGGCTACCCCCCAAAATTAGGGGAAGTGCCTTGGTATATGGATATGGATGTATATATATATATATATTATGTATATATATATATATATATATATATATATATATATTATAATATATAATATATATATATATATATAATATATATATATATATATAAATATATTTATATATATATATTATATATATATATATATATATATATATATATATATATATATATATATATATATATATATATATATACTTACATGTACATACATATAGTGTATGAATCTCCTTAAAGTAAAAATATAGATACGCAAAAATTTAAAAAATATAGAAATCTACACATTCACTTTTTTCACCATAACTATAACTCAACTCATAAGGTTTGTATGGAAGGTTTTGAGAATACATTACACACTGTATCTTTATAAAAGAAATAGTCTTTGATACCGACTCCTATGGTAAAAAATATAAAAGACTTTGAGTCCCCTTAGATAAGGAAAGCCTTATCTTCACATTTTTGAACCTGGGGAAACATGATATATAAATTTTGTAAGGAAGGTATTGGGGTGATATGTGACTTTGGTTAAATAGGGATATTTTAAAAATTTCATATCAATTTGATGTATTGCCTATTAATATGTCTATGTTCTTATTACAATGCTGGCTTGCATTCCCGTAAAAGAATGTACAGATTTTTTGTATATTTTACTACCTCCGCCAATGAAGTTGAAGGAGATTATGTTTTCTCCCCTGTGTGTTTGTGATTTGTGTGTGTGTTTGTATTTGTTTGTGAACACCATCCTGGCCGTAATTTCAATCGGTTAGAGTAATGAAATTTTGCGGAGATTAACATTTACGTAGAAAGCTGGATGATGATTAAAGCATGGGAGGTCAAGTCAAAGGTCAAGGTCACGGTCAAGCAAAATGTCTAATTCACATAATCAGCCATAAGTTGCGACATCATTGTCACAGAGACATTAAAGTTGGTTTATATTTAAGTGGATGAAAATCCACGCCAATTAATACAGAATAATGTCAAAGGTCAAGGTCAAGGTCACGTAAGAGGTCGAGAAATATGCTGCTGCGGCGGAGGTCTGCGCTCTGCTGTGTGCCCCTCTAGTTTACATATGTTTTTTGGAATTCATCTGACCTATATTTATAAATGTAAAAAATTTGTGCAAGATTTAGCAAATGCAAGATTGTCATTTCTCTCCAGGTAATTTTCAAGTTTCAGTCATCAAATAGATCGAACCACGAAATTAGCAAAAGTTGTTAATGACATTTTTATGATTTAAATCATTACTGAAAGTTGAAAGAATTTTTATCTATATAATAGAAATGTATTTGACCTTAATTATATTAAATAGCTTTTGTAAATAAAAATAATATTAATAGCTCTTTTTATCGTTATGGTTTTAGCCTTCTGTGAAGCATATCTGCTTGGCTTCGACCGCCACGGTTTGTTACAAGCTTCAGTGATCCTTAAGAGATTAGTCTTAATATGACCTGACAAACCTTTATGATATTTATCTATCCATCTGTTTATTACCTCCGTAAATAAAGGCTGGGAGGATGTTATGTTCTCAACCCGGTTTGTCGATCTGTTGGTTTCTGAATAGCTTACTTTTTACTCCTAGAGTAGTTAAACATTCAGGGATTTATTGTTATCCTAAGACATGGAAGTGATTCAATTTTGAAGAGTCCTAGGTCAAAGGTCCAGGTCAAGGTCAAACAAAAAGTCGACCGAATAAACCGTAACCTTAACCCCAAGTTCGCACATAGTTATCACACAGACTTCAAATACCACTACGGTCTGAATTAATTTTGGGAAAAGCAAGCTAGTCTCGAGAAATAAGCTGCCGTGGTGGAGGTGTGCACTCTCAGTGATTTTCTAGTTATTTTAATTAATCATCTATATATTTCTAAGATATTTTTCTATTTGTTTATAGTTTTGTTTTGTTCACTTGTCGCCACAAAGATTCCAGGCAAGATAAGCCCCCACCCCCCTGATGACATCATAGCCAATCACATTATTACCCCATTAGCCCCACCCCTTGATGACGTCATAGCTAATCATGTTGTGTCCAACATTAGCCCCACCCCTTGATGACGTCATAGCCAATCACGTTATCACCCCATTAGCCCCACCCCTTGATGACGTCATAGCTAATCATGTTGTGACCAACATTAGCTCCACCCCCCTGATGTCGTCATAGCCAATGATGTTGTCTCCACCTTAACAGTTTGAAATTTGTAAGGAATGTATTGTGACTTTTGCTAACGTGGGAGGCAACGTGATTGGCTATGACGTCATCAGAGGTTGGTGGCTTATTTCGCTTGGAATCTTCGCAGCGACTATAGTTCAGAATCAAACGCTCATCTTATACTATAGGTATCCACTCCTCTATTTAGTTGTGGTGGCTCATTGGAAACATCCCTTTCTGGTGATCTGTTGAATGGGGGTTCGATACCCGCTTAAGATCAATAGTTTCTTCTAATGTCTGTAACCTTACTATCCTTGTGAGCTGAGAATGGGCATTTGGGAGATCGTATAGGTCTGTCTGCCGAGTCATCAGAAGCCATTGTCTGGTTCTCCCTGGGTCCTAGCTTGATGGAGAGCCAGCTTAGGCGAAGATCATATGTATATACAATATGGTCAGTCTCTAGATCATTGTCCCTGCTAGAGTATTGTTACTGTCAATTCCCTTGGATATTCATGAACGACCTTTAAACTTTTATAGATGAATATTGACGAAAATAGAATTAATAGATGCATGAGAAAATTCATTAGAAATGTCTCATTTTACAAATCTCTTCCAAGTAGGAAATGGCAAAATATATTCGTATTTTGTTATCTATGAAATATAAATCAGAGGCTCAAACTTAATATCGAATGTAGACCAAAAATGGTATTAATCTCCTCTTCGAATTGTATTGTAATTAACACACAACCTAATTTGTATCTTCTCTCTCTCTCTCTCTCCTCTCTCTCCTCTCTCTCTCTCTCTCTCTCTCTCTCTCTCTCTCTCTCTCTCTCATGTCTAATGGGTCCGTCCTACATTTGACCTAATTATAAGATTAAGGTCACGTTAATCTGATTTATTACCATTCTCTCTCTCTCTCTCATCTCTCTCTTCTCTCTCTCCTCTCTCCTCTCTCTCTCTCTCTCTCTCTCAATTAACGAATGAAGGACATATTAAGCTGTTCAATTATCAATTCTAATTTTATTCATTTCAATAAGTTTTAATCGTAATTATAAAGTTTTTTTGCGGGGTCGTATATATAGACAAATAACTCAAAACACACAAAACCTTGCTTTAGAAATATAATTTTTGAAATATCCAAAAAGACTTATTCGAGTTTCAGGTTTCAGGTTTTCAAAATAATGGTATTAAGCATCCAATTTAAGATTTAAATGTCTCTTTCATTATATAGTTTTTATTTCAGAATCCACATATTCAATTATTTTTCTTACAGTGTTGGGTTTAATTTGTTTATTGATATTATGAATATGTTTGCAATTCTTTTAAATGATTACGATAAATCTATACAGATATATACAAAAATATTGATAATGAAAATAACAATGCTGATAAACATACATACATACATATACCAAGGCACTTCCCCCAATTTTGGGGGGTAGCCGACACCAACAATGAAACAAAACAAAAAAGGGGGACCTCTACTCTCTACGTTCCTTCAGCCTAACCAGGGACTCAACCGAGTTCAGCTGGTACTGCTAGGGTGCCACAGCCCAACCTCCCACATTATCCACCACAGATGAAGCTTCATAATGCTGAATCACCTACTGCTGCTACCTCCGCGGTCATCTAAGGCACCGGAGGAAGCAGCAGGGCCTACTGGAACTGCGTCACAATCGCTTGCCATTCATTCCTATTTCTAGCACGCTCTCTTGCCTCTCTCACATCTA
>NC_090758.1:8665505-8670505 GCF_036898095.1 Palaemon carinicauda
TAACTAAATTAACTAATAAGGTTTATTACTAGTTTGTGATGATGGTTTTGAGAATACATTACTTGTATCCTTATGAAAGAAATAGTCTTTGATACCGACTCCTCTGTTAAGAATATAATGGACTTTATGAGTCCCCTTAGATGAGGAAAACATTGTCTTCACACTTTTAACCAAGGGTTTCTATGATATACAAATTGTGTAGGGAAAAGAGTTCGGTTGATATGTGGACTTAGGGAATATGGGGATATTTTATACTTTTTATATTAATTTTATTTATTATCTATTAATATTTTAATTTCATTATTATAATGCTAGTTGGCATGTAGTATTCCCGCAAAAGAATTTAAAGATTATTCGTATATTTTACTACCTCCGGCAACGAAGTTGGGAAGGAGGTTATGTTTTCACCCCTGTGTGTTTGCAATTTTTCTGTGTGTGTGCTTGTTTGTTTGTGAACAGTTTCCTGGACACAATTTCAATCGTAGAGTAATGAAACTTGTAGGGATTAACTATTATCTAAAAATCTGAAAAATTATTAAATTTGGATGGGTCAATATCAAAGGTCAAGGTCACGGTCAAGCAAAATGTCCAATTCACGTAATCACCGATAAGTTTGGACATCGTTGTCACAGAGACTTCAAACTTGGTTCATATTTGACTGTCTGAAAATCTACGCCAATTTATTACATATTAAGGTCAAAGGTCAAGGTTAAGAGATCAAGAAATATAGTGCTGCGGCGGGGATCTGCGCTCTACTGAGTTTACATATATTTCTGGAATTCATCTGACCTAAATTTTCTCTCTCTCTCTCTCTCTCTCTCTCTCTCTCTCTCTCTCTCGTACGATCAAATTAAAACTTGCTCGGTAATTTTCAAGCCTCAATCTTACTTTCATAAAATAGATCGAAACTCGAAATTAGCAAAAGTTGTTAATGACATTTTTCTAATTTAAATCATAACTGAAAAATTGAAAATAAACTATTTATCAATATAATAATAATATATTTGATCTTGTTTATGTAAATAACTATTAAAAAATAAATGAATATTAACAGTTTTTTTATGGTTTTGGGCCTCGTGTGAAGCATATCTGCTGGCATTTGACCACCAAGGTGTGACCCTTTAAATTTTGGAGCAGTCTATGCTGGATCCCTTATAACATTAGCCTTAATAAGACCTCCAAAACATCTATAATATTTTTCTATCTAATTAATACCTCCGCCAACGAAGTTAGGAGGATGTTATGTTTTCACTTCTGTTTGTCTGTTGTTTGTGAAACAGCTTCCTGGCCACAATTTCACTCCTAGAGTAGTGAAACTTTCAGGAATTGATTATGCTGAGACATGGAAGTGAATAAATTTTGAAAGTCCTGGGTCAAAGGTCAATATCAAGGTCAAGCAAAAGGTCGACCGAATTAACCCAAACCTAAACCCAAATTTCGCACACGGTTGCAGTCACACAGAATTCAAATACGCCTACAGTCTAAATTGATTCTGGGAAACGCAAGCTGGTTTTGAGAAATTAGTTGCCGTGGCGGAGGTGTGCACTCTCTGAGTGCTTTTCTGGTCATTTATTATTCGTCTATATATTTCTAAAACATTTTATATTTATTTATAGTTATTGTTTTGTTCATACTATACACTAGTCACATCAAATATTCCAGACAAGATAAGCCGCACCCCCCCTGATGACGTCATAGCCAATCCAGTTTTCTCCCACATTAGCTCAACCCCTTGATGACTCATAGATAATCATTTTATATCCCACCTTAACAGCTTGAAATTTGTAAGGGGATGTATTGTGACCATTGTTTACGTGGAAGGCAACGTGATTGGCTATGACGTCATCATGGGGTGGGGCTAACGTGGAAGACAACGTCATTGGCTATAACGTCATCAGGGGGTGTGCCTTATATCACCTGGAATCTTTGCAGCGACTATAGTTCAGAATCAAGCCTTCATCTTCTACTATAGGCATCCATTGCTCTATTTAGTTGTGGTGACATATTGGAAACATCGCTTCCTGACGATATATTGGATGGGGGTTCGATACCCGCTTAAGATCAATAGTTTCTTGAAGTGTCTGCAACCTCACTATCCTTGTGAGCTGAAAAATGGGGCCTTTTTGGGGGATTGTATAGGTCTGTCTGCTGAGCCATCAGTATCCATTGCCTGGTCCTCTTGGTCCTAGCTTGATGGAGAGCTGGCTCGAGCGAAGATCATATGTATATATGGCCAGTCTCTAGATCATTGTCCTGCTAGAGTATTGTTACTGTCCTTTCCCTCTGCTATTCATGAACGACCTTTAAACTTTTAAACATGAATATAGACGAAAATAAGATTAAATGATTCATGAGGAAAATCATTAGAAATATCTAATTTTACAAAATCTCTTCCATGTAGGAAATGGCAAAATCCATTATTATTTTGTTATCCACGAAATATAATCAGAGGCTCAAATTTGAGTTCGAATGTAGACCAAAATGGTATCAGTCTCCTCTTAGACTTGTATCATTGCAAAAAAATATTATTATAATTAACGCAACCTAATTTGTATTCTCTCTCTCTCTCTCTCTCTCTCTCTCTCTCTCTCTCTCTCTCAATTATTGAAGCTGTTGTATTATCAATTTTAACTTTATTTAATTTCAATAAGTGTTGATCCTAATTATAAAGTTTTTTGGGGTCATGTATATACATATATATATATTTATATATATATATATATATATATGTATGTATATATATATATATATGTATATATATGGATATAATATATATATATATATATAATATATATATATATATATATACAAACACACATATATATATATATATATATTTATATATATATATATATATATATTTGCATATGTATAAATATTGTATATATATATATATATATATATGTATATATATTTATATATAGAGAGAGATCCATATATGTATTTATATATACATACATGTATATATATATATATATATGCCTATATATATGTTTATATATATGCCTATATATATGTATATATATATATGTATATATATATGCCTATATATATGTATATATCTATGCATATATATATATATATATATATGTATATATATATTTATAGGTATGTATATGTATATATATATATATATATATAAATATATGTGTGTATATATGTATATATATATATATATATATACATATATATGTATATATATATATATATATATACATTATATATATTATATATATACTTATATATTTATATATATATATATGTATATATACATACATATGTATATATATATATATATATATAAATATATATATATATATATATATACAGTATGTATGTATATATATATATATATATATGTATATATATATATATATATATATAAATATTCAATTAGCTCAAGACACAGAAAACCTTACTTTAGAAATATAGTTTCTGAAATATCCAAAAAGACTTATTTAAGTTTCAGGTTTTTATATATTTCCAAAATAATAATATCAACATCCACTGTGAAATTTTCATGTCTATTTTATTATATGATATTTATTTAAGAATCTACATATTCAGTATTTTTCTTTCAGAGTTGGGTTTAATTTCTTTATTGATCTTCTAATCTTATGAATATTTCTATGTTACCATTTACTTAAATAATTATGATAAATTTATACAGATTTATGCAATAATACTAATAATGAAAAGGATAATGATGATATAAATAATATAATTTTCATAATTTTGACCATTACTATCATTATTAAATTCACCACTCATAATAATGTTTTAACAATGATTGATATTGTTATCATTAGTGAATTACACTAGAAAGACATTGAATAGGCTAAGAATAATTCCATAAGCAGTTCGATGTATGTTCACCTCCTCTAATAACAGTCGGTCTATGTCCGCGTGGATTTGAAATCAATGAAGATTAATGAGGCTCCTTCACATGCTGTTCGCTCGGGAAAAAATTTTGAGTGGTACAGATTTACCATCTACTTGCTCTGCTCATCCACGCAGGTCCAGTGTAGAGGCCTATATAAACAACAATGCCGGTCAGGGAAAATCCGCTCGTGTGACGTCATGTCTCTTAACCAGCGGAAATAATTTGGTACAGAAAATAATCCGCTCGTGTGAAGACGTCTCCTAACAAGCGAAAATAATTTGGTACAGAAAAACTCTGCTCATGTAAAGACATGTCTCCTAAAAACCGAAAAATAATTCGGTACAGAAAAAATCCACTCATGTGAAGACATGTCTCCTAACAAGCATAAATAATTCTATGAAAAATTCCGCTCGTGTGAAGACATCGCTCCTAACAAGCAGATATATTTCCCCACAGAAAAGAATCTGCTCGCGTGAATTCACGCCTCCTGATAAGCGAAAAATATTTCTGTTCGGTAAAAACCCGCTCATGTGAATACACCCCTCCTAATGCCCGAAACTATTTCCTTACGGTAAAATTACACTCATGTGAAGACATGTGTCCTAACGAGCTGAAATATTTCCATGCAGAAAATATGTGCTCTGTGAATACACGTCTCCTAATGAGCAAAAATGTTACCGTGCGGTAAAAATTTGCTCGTGTAAAGACATGCCTCCTAACGAGCAAAAAAAAATCGGTATGGAAAAAATCTAATTGTGTGAATACACGCCTTCTAACGAACGGAAATATTTCCGCATAGAAAAATCCGCTCATGTTAATACACGCCTCCTTACGAGCGGAAATATTTCCATACAGAAAAAATCCGCTCGTGTGAATACACGCCTCCTAATGAGGGAAAATGTTTCCATACAGAATAAATCCGCTCGTGTGAATACACGCCTCCTAATGAGGGAAAATGTTTCCATATGGTAAAAATTCCCTCATGTGAGTACACGCCTCCTAACGAGTTGAAATATTTTTGCAGAGAAAAAATCCGCTCGTGTGAATACACGCCTCTTGATAAGCTGAAATATTTCCGTGCAGAAAAAAAATCCACTCATGTAAATACATGGCTCCT
>NC_090758.1:8675505-8685505 GCF_036898095.1 Palaemon carinicauda
TGATTTATTGTAAACACAACATTAATACCGGAAGGTACTTACATCCGTTCGAGAGACAACTCTTTCTCACGGCTTGGTTGTGTTTACTCTTCATGAAAAATGTTACATTCCAATTGCATAGCAATGTCTTGAGTTTCGCATCCTGCTTATGACTGAATTGGCATTCTCACGCTCGCTCCTAATTTCTACATTGACCTTTTAGGTCATGGATTTAAACATGTAATTTTATATACATTACATATATATATATATATATATATGTGTGTATATATATATATATATATATATACATGTTTATATATATATATATATATATATAGGTTTATATATATATATATACATATAAATATGTATATATATATATAAATATGTATATATGTATAAGTGTATATATGTGTATGTGTATATATATATGTATATATATGTATATATTTAAATATATATATATATATATATATATATGTATATATGTATATATATGTATATATGTATATATATATGTATATATGTATATATATGAATACGTACATATATATATATATATATATATACATACATATATATATATATATATATGTGTGTGTATATATATATATATATATATATAATATATATATATACATATATATATGTGTGTATACATATATATATATATATATATATATTATTACGAAATATATCGAATAAAAAGATAAAATGTACTACCAAATTATAATAACAAATACCAATAATTTGTTTAATAAAGCCCCACATCAAAACCTTTGAAAAGCTCCGTATTATTGTTGTCAACATGAAAGTCTAAATGGAGCGACAAGTTTTACTTCGGGAGACATCAAACGTAATGGAGTCGGATCTCAATGTAAACAAAACTCTCGAATAGATATCGAAGGAAAAATAAAGACGTTTTTTTTCACGTCCATTTAGCTCTGTGATGCCCTCTATTAAGTGGAATATTGTGTTGAGAGAGAGAGAGAGAGAGAGAGAGAGAGAGAGAGAGAGAGAGAGAGAGAGTTTATTTGGATCTGGAAATATTTTGTTTTTTCAAGAGGAAATAAATAGATCTCTCTATACATTTATGGACCTCTATTTGAAAACTGTCTCTCATTCAAAAATAACATTAACATAAACAACATATATATTTCCATAGAGCTTTTCTATATATAACGAACTCATGCTAAAAACGTATTTTGAAAATGAATTTATTTTAAACCCTCTGTGAAATTATTTGGATTTAAACCAAATTGTAAAAGCGTTAGGTCAATATCACCCGTAATTTAAAAAGAAACTTATCTCTATCATCAATTGCCACTGTTGTTGTTATTATTGTTATTATTATTAGTATTATGATATTAATTTTATTATCATTATTATTAATTATTGGTCTTTTCTCATCGTCCAGACCTCCTACCATGGATCAGTCTCCAAAAAAGAATTCTCTTGTAAAACAATGGAACTGGAATGTTATTTATTTGCATTCCAAGATTTAGTCTCATTTGTGTTAAGGAATCTTACTAGAGAGAGAGAGAGAGAGAGAGAGAGAGAGAGAGAGAGAGAGAGTATTTCAATACACACATAATTCATTACCTTTTTGCAGAAAGGCAAATCTTTTAGGTAGCTAACATAATCTCATGAGAGAGAGAGAGAGAGAGAGAGAGAGAGAGAGAGAGAGAGAAGAATGGAAGCAGTTCACGTACAATAATAGTTTCTACACCTGCTGAAACCTAAAATATTTCATCTAGTTTAAACTTACATTAATTACTTGGTGAATTCTCATTTATTAATGTAAATCATTAGATATTTCAGTTATCAATCCGAATTATTACGTTTTTAATTATCAGCATAATTCAATAGATTTATTCCACCAAGATAATTCATTTATCAATATAATAAAAAGTTCACTAAAATCATAAGTACTTTCTTATTACAGATTCTCAGGGCCAAATGCATTGACATTAAAAAAGGAAGATCATCATAATTATTGAATATAATAAGAAATTAGGAAATGAAATCAATAACTATTAATATTATCATCATTATTCTTAAATTTCAGTTCCTCTAATGTTATTGAAAACTAAAATAGGAAACACAAGACGAAAAGTTTCTCAACTCTCCCAGTGAGATAATCTCGTTCACTTTTCATGAGACAATTTCAGACTTGAATAACGACGTGTCGTAAAGCGAAACTTATATCTGGTTCACGAAAAGATAATGCATTTACTTCCTTCCAGGCTATTGATTGAGACGAAATGAGATTTCAGCCAATCAGAGGTTAGTATTCTTCTGCTTAACTACCTTTCCTTTTGACTAGCATAAATGGATCTTTTGGGTCCATAGTGAAATAGAGGTGCATGTATAATGGTTTTGTATATATATATATATATATATATATGTATATATATATATATATACGCATACATATATATATATATATATATATACATATATAGATATGTATATATATATATATATATATACATATATAGATATGTATATATATATATATATATATGTATATATATATATATATATAGGTATATATACATTAAAAATATATTTACACATGAATATATATATATATATATACATATATATATATATATATATATGTATATATAACATTAAAAAATATATTTACACATAAATATACAGTATATATATATATATATATACGTGTATATATATATATATATATATAAATATATATATATATATATATATATGGATGAATATCAACACAACATCGTGTTCAAATAGAAATAAATTTCTACCTCATACTTGGGATCGAACGCTAACCCCTTCTAATGAAAGGCCATGTCGAAACCAACCATGCCACGAGAGGCCATTAAAGATATCGGAACCTGACGCTACCCGGCTGTCCGAGGATTTACCTGGCGAGACATCAGTCTCTTACCAGCGAGTTTTACCCAATATCCCGGCACGCCACGTGACACAATTGGTAGTAATTCATTCAAATTACCCCCAATGAGTCAATATGGATGAATATCAACACAACATATATAAATAATTCAAGTTAAAATATATTCCCTGAAGTCTTGGCAAATAGTGATTCATCTTATCTATCTGCAAATAATAATTCATGTTATCTATCTGGACTCTTATCACAACACCTGAAGTGTTGTCGAAATGTCAACACCAATCGCTCGTATCAATGGAAG
This sequence comes from Palaemon carinicauda, assembly GCF_036898095.1. Classification (NCBI taxonomy): domain Eukaryota; kingdom Metazoa; phylum Arthropoda; class Malacostraca; order Decapoda; family Palaemonidae; genus Palaemon; species Palaemon carinicauda. Next base: position 8,678,682 of record NC_090758.1, read on the forward strand.
GAAATCTGAACATCAGCTCGGGGCTGTTTGAGTCACCTGCTCTCATGTCATGTCTTTCTTGGTAGAACCTGGAGAGTTTTTTACTTCCTTCCCAGCTATACCCTCTGGGGTTTGGATTTGTGGATAGTGTATCAGTGTTAGGAAATGTTTTACCTCCTGCTGTATTGTACTTTATACGCATACATGCACATACACATATTGCAATATGTATATATATATATATATATATATATATCATCATCGTCATCAGTTACAACCAGTTCACTGCAGAACAAATGCCTCAGACGTGTCCTTCCACTTGCGTCTGTTTATGATCTTTCTATGCCAGTCCACCTCAGCAAACTTTTTTAGTTTGTCAGTCCATTGTCTTCTCATCCTTCTCTTACTTCTTTGTGATCTCCAGGGACACATTCTATTATTCTTAATGTTCATCTATTGACTGTCATTCTCAAATGTCCTGCCTATGTCCATTTGTGTTTCTTACATGTTAGAATATCCTCTACTTTAGTTTGCTCTCTTATCCATGTTGCTCTTTTTGTCTCTTGGTGTTATTCCAATAATTATTCTTCCATAGTTCTTTGGGTTGAAACTAGCTTATGTGCTAAGGCTTTAGTAAGGGCAAGGCTCCAAGTTTCTGATGCATAAGTTAATATTGGAATTACTATCTCATTAAATACTTTTTTTTTTAAGAGAAAGTGGCCTTTGTTTGTCATAAACTCATTTTGTTATCTTACAAAATCCCATAGCTATCCTTCTTTTAATTTCGGTCTCGTGTCCTGGGGAAACACTTACTGTCTGTTCTAAGCCCACAATCTCTAGAGGTTCATCCATAACTCTAATATGCTGACTCTCTGGATTTACATTGAGCATTATCTTAGTTTACTCACAATCGTTTTCAGTCCTACATTTCTTCTTTCTCTTTTCAAACCTTCTATCATCTTTTGTAATTCCTCCTCACTAAATAAAACAATATTATTTGCAAATTCTTAGTTGTTAAGGTGTTCTCCATTAGTATGAAATCTTATATTTTCCTAATTCTAATTTTAAAAAGCTTTTAATTTAGAAGAAATGGGGCCTACCTGTTTAACTCCTTTCTCAACCTGAATGTTCTAGATTTATGCAGTTTTAGGATTACTGTACATCCTGTATACATATCTTGAAGTCTGGTAACATAAGCTTCATCTATTCTTTATCTTTGAATGGCTTTCATTACTGCTGAGGTTATGACAGAATCAAAAGTTTTCTCATAGTCTATAAATACCATATATAGTGGTTTGTTTTGACTATATATACATATATCTGTAGATATAATATATGTATATATATAGATGTATAACTATAGACAATATATGTATTATACATAAACACACGTATATATTTATGTATGTATATATATATATAATATATATATATGTATATAAATATATATATATATATATATATATGTATATAAATATATATATATATATATATATGTATATAAATATATATATATATATATATATGTATATAAATATATATATATATATATATACATATATATATATATATATATATGTGTATATATATATATATATATGTATATATATATATATATATATGTATATGTATATTTATATATATATATATATATATATAAATATATATTTATATATATATATATATACACACACACATATATATATATATATATAATATATATATATATATATATATGCAAGTATCTTATTCCCTTTAAAATCTAAAACTTAAGGAAGTTTTATCATGAAAGTCTAACGTTTCCCTCAAGAGGCCAAAGGTATTTTTTTATGATATCGGAAATATGTTCTCAAAGCTTTTGAAGGAAGTTTTATAATTATGAAGATGGTATGTGAGCGGAGGTGTTTAAGAGAGAGAGAGAGAGAGAGAGAGAGAGAGAGAGAGAGAGAGAGAGAGACAGAGACAGAGAGAGAGAGAGACTGACTTCAGTTCGCGAAGAAGCATTGCCTTCCAGGCCAAGACGAATAATATTTCCACTTCGAGAGACTCTGTGTCCTACAGTCATGAAGAAAAGAAGAAGAAATGTTAACACAGTATTGACTTCCGAAAGTAGTCTTTAATAGATGTGACTATAAATTCTCTCTCTCTCTCTCTCTCTCTCTCTCTCTCTCTCTCTCTCTCTATTAATAAAGAAACTGTTTATGCATATTATTCTCGAGATAAGGAACCTTTCAAAAACTCCCAAAAGATGCAGAGATGCATTGGGAAAGGCTGTCATACACAGCTGGACAGTTTTATTACCTTATGAAAGACTTTTTTAATTTTAATTCAATGTTGTTAAATGTTTCTTAATGTGCTATTGCGGTGGTTCTGAAAGGATATATATATATATATATATATATATACATTATATTTCTATATATGTATATTTACATATTTAAATGTATATATATAATTATATATATATATATATATGCATATATAAATATATATATATATATATATATATAAATATATATATATATATATATATATATTTATGCATATACATATATATATGTATATATATTTATATATATGTATATGTATATTTATATATATATTCATATATATATGTATATATATATATATATATATATACATATATATGTATATATATATATGTATATATATATATATATATAATTATATATACATTTAAATATGTAAATATACATATATAATAATATAATATATATATATATATATATATATAATTATATATACATTTAAATATGTAAATATACATATATAGAAATATAATATATATATATATATATATATATATATGAATTTGATTAAGTCTCTAACGTTTACCAGTGTTCCTCATATCTCTAGACATTCTTCGCAATCTTTGAGGAACATTCTTCACCTAAAGGGTATTACCTCATCTCCATTTCGAGATATAAATGCTCTCTCTCTCTCTCTCTCTCTCTCTCTCCTCTCTCTCTCTCTCTCTCTCGTGTCTAAACACAATTATATTCCCCTTTTGATGATATATCTTAGAAAGAAACAAAGATATCACCTAACTTGCTGTTTCCCTAATTACTGTCTCCTTATGTTAAAGATAATCATAACTTTTATTTAGCTATTAGAAATTTATATTTTTTTTCCAACTTTCTATATATGATATTTTCAAATGGAATATTAACTACAATATGAAGTTTGTATATCCTCATTTCTATGAGATAATTGATCCATCAAGAAAAGTTGAATTTTGAAGCTTTTGTTTTGATAGAAAATATTGTCTGATGCGGAGATATATATATATATATATATATGTGTGTGTGTGTGTGTGTGTGTGTGTACCAGTATGAAATTTAAAATTTATATATATGAAACAAAACTATACAATTATATATCTATCATTGTTCTCACTTCACTCTATTTATTGGAAAATGACTTCACCATAAGAACATAAATGTATTTCTCTCTCTCTCTCTCTCTCTCTCTCTCTCTCTCTCTCTCTCTCAAATCCATTAGAACTAACGATCCTCGAGGTAAAACATCATGGCGGAGAGAACAACACCAGATGGAAAAACGCTATCTATTTCTCTTTTGATATCTATGCAATTGTTTTGTTTACATTGAAACCTGATGCTGCTACGCACTTTGCTCTCGACTGCTATTTGATATGAGTTCATATTATGCTCCGCAATGTTCTGTTGTGCCATTCATGTTGACAGGTAACATACTGAGTTTTCCAAGTGTTTGTTTTCAAAATTTTATTTGTTCCAACTATCAAAATGTTACCTGAAAAGTGTCTTACTGTTTCGTTTTGTCCTTCAAATGTTGCTTTGAGTATAGGAAACATTAATCCTGTTTTTTTTTTTTTTTTTTAATGGGCATCAATCATGAGTGGAGTTTAAAAAACTCCTTGATTGCTGAAGGAAGGAAGGATATAAGATTCGAGGATAAAAGGAACAAGGAAGAAAATTCGGGAATTTAGGAGTGTAAACTTCATAAGACACGAGTCTTGCGTTGTCAATGTTCAATAAAAGTGGTTTAAATAGTATTTGTGTAAATAGAATAAATAGGTTTTAGTATTTCTTATACAGAGAGTGCGGTTACCTCAAAGCAGTGAAAGGGTTTGCGTATCGCCCTGATCAGTGAAGCTGTACTATTCAAAGCAAATACTAAGTAGGTTTGCTGTGCGAGATCAGATTAAAGTCTCCCACTATGACCAGTCTGCAGTGGCCAGCGCGGTGAAGAAAATTGGCCAAACCCCAGACATCATGAATAAGGATATGTGTGAGGGCTTTGTCCTACAAGAGACCAGTGGCCTAGAAACAGTATATACTGTATATACTCCAGCATAATCTCCCTAGTTTTAGATACTGTACTCTTAAATTAAAGAGCAAGAAATATATTAATTATCCAAACTGTATGAAGACATAGCATCAATTCACAACTGGAACTAATAAGGGCTGATTCACACTTACGGTCCTGTAACGCTCCAGTCTCGGTTCGGTCTATGTACTGGGGAGTTCACTATTTCTGTCCGATCAGTGTCTTGGCAGAGTTATAGATATAATGAAAAAGCATAAATGTATAGGATTATTGTTCAGTGATACTAGGAAATGTACATACGCAATGAACATTAGCCTGTTATTGTACAAATTGATATTTTTCTATCATGACTAGAGCGAGACTGGAGTGAAATCAGACCGAAGCGCCAGTGTGAATGCTTCCATTTAAAACCCTAGAAACGTTTGCATTTGTTATATGTATATAGAGTCTATATATACTCGAGTATCTACTCCGTAGTTTTAAATACAATAATCTTTAATGGAAGGGCTAGAAATGTATTAATATATAAATTCGCATCAGGAATAAATAAGAGAACCCGTTCAGAGAAACAGCAACAGAAGAGGAGCCAACTAGAAGATTGAAACCAAATGCAGCAAGAATAAAGCCAACCAGAATATAGTCACCACTCTAGACAACTTTCCAGTTCTATGTCAAAAAAGAAACAAACATCATACAATAATATATTTGTTTCATTTACTAAATCTATGAACAATTAGTAATTATCAAGCTGCTTTTGTAATGTGGATTAATTTGGGAACTGGTAATTTCCTGGTCTGAAATACAATCTGGTAATTAGGGGGAAAGGGTGAACATGAAACCAATTGGTATTATCTGTTGCGCAGTTTGAGAGAGAGAGAGAGAGAGAGAGAGAGAGAGAGAGAGAGAGAGAGAGAGAGCTGAGAGTTGTAAGGAATTACACAAATATCCAGTTAGTATTTTATCATGAAATTATTGTTATTATCATTTGAAAAGAGAAAATAAAGTTGGTATGAGAATTGAGGACACACACACACACACACACACACACATATATATATATATATATATAATTATATATATATATATATATATATATATATATACATAATTTTTTTCTAAGCGGGGATACCTCAATATGGTGAGAAAGGTTTGTGTATCGCCAAGATTAGCAAAACTGTACTAGTCAGTGTCACTCATATTAGGTTGGTTTGCTGTGAGCAATCAGACGAAAATCTCCCACTATCACCAATTCGTAGTGACCAACGTGATGAGGAAAATATTCAAACACCAGACATGACCAAGGATATGTCTGAGGACTTTGTCCTGCAGTGGACTATAAATGGCTGCATTTGTTGTTGTTGTTTTTGTTGTTGTTGTTGTATATATGGAGACGTGGTAAATGCCTATTGCCATAGAGCGCCCCGGTATCAGTTATGAGAAATCCTCTCAGTATGAATAGAAACTTAACTCTCTCTCTCTCTCTCTCTCTCTCTCTCTCTCTCTCTCTCTCAAAATATACACTCTCCTTGAGAAGAATAAACATCCAATGGTGTTTATTTTGCTTACTAGCAACACCCATTAACTGTGAAAATACCTGATAACGACGTCTGTATCCAGTATTGATATGTGCTCATTAGTTTCATAACGATACAGATTTTCAATACAGTTTCCTTCTCTGGAGGGTAATATTAACAAAATATAGTAAACATGAACTCTCTCTCTCTCTCTCTCTCTCTCTCTCTCTCTCTCTCTCTTTATATATATATATATATATATATGTGTGTGTGTGTGTGTGTAGTTTTAATATTGATCTACTTCTTATATAGATATCCTGAAGTATTCTAACATAAGATTCATCTATTCCTTGTCTTTTAAGGAGTTTCCTTACCACTGAAGTTTTGACAGAATCATGAATTTTCTATAAGCTATTTATTGAATATTTGGTGGGGGTAGACAGCACAATATTTCTTAAAGAACTTTTACAGAAAGTTATGTTTATAGTAGGTTTATCTTCAGGAGCTCTCTCTCTCTCTCTCTCTCTCTCTCTCTCTCTCTCTCTATCTATCTTAGAATTTTCTTACTGTATTTATGTAGTCTAAGGATTGCTGTACTTCTCATATAGATATCTTCAAGTGTTCCAAGACAAGATTCATCTATTCATGTCTTTGAAAGGATTTCATTACAGCTGAAGTTTTGACAGAATCAAAATCTCTCTATTGAATTGGTGGCCTCTCTCTCTCTCTCTCTCTCTCTCTCTCTCTCTCTCTCTCTCCATCTGAACATTCTTTCCCACCAAAGAACCCGCTCTCCAGACTTTAAGAGCCAAAGTCCTGGAAAGCAAACGAGAGACTTCAGCTGGAAACGAATTTCTCCTCGGAGGCGTCAGATGTCCTCAAAGAGAATTCTTTCTTGGAAAATCCTTCCTATGAAGGATATTAAAGATCGTCTGCGGGATTAGAAAAGAATGATTTGTAGGATACTGCAGAAAAGCAAAATTGTAATTATGATAACAACGA
>NC_090758.1:8704172-8706672 GCF_036898095.1 Palaemon carinicauda
CTACATATCCTGTCGAATTCAGGATTCTGTTCATAGACTTGAAATAGAACCATCTCCACCATGATAGCTGAATCGTGAGTTTGCAACACGTGGTTATTTTAATGAACATATATCACAAGCACACATGATTTTAATTAATGTAAATATCACCCATGAATTGCATTTAATACCGAATTCTATGTTGGGAATACATATCCACTTGGAATTAATTTATGGTAACAGCTTCATGCCGGGTGGTGATTCGAACCACCACCTGTACGGCTAGAAACCATGCTGGCAGGGACCCTACCGACTCAGCTATCAAGAGAGACTAAAAGTTTATGACAAGTCCCCCTACATATTCCTGTCGAATTCAGGATTCTGTTCATAGACTTGAAATATACCCATCTCCCCCATGATAGCTGAATCGTGAGTTTGCAACACGTGGTTATTTTAATGAACATATATCACAAGCACACGTGATTTTAATTAATGTAAATATCATCCACGAATTGCATTTAATACCGAATTCTATCTTGGGAATACATATCCACTTGGAATTCATTTTATGGTAACCGCTTCTGGCCGGGTGGTGATTCGAACCACCACCTGTACGGCTAGAAACAATGCTGGCAGGGACCCTACCGACTCAGCTATCAAGAGAGACTAAAAGTTTATGACAAGTCCCCCTACATATTCCTGTCGAATTCAGGATTCTGTGCATAGACTTGAAATAGACCCATCTCCCCCATGATAGCTGAATCGTGAGTTTGCAACACGTGGTTATTTTAATGAACATATATCACAAGCACACGTGATTTTAATTAATGTAAATATCACCCACGAATTGCATTTAATACCGAATTCTATCTTGGGAATACATATCCACTTGGAATTCATTTTATGGTAACAGCTTCTGGCCAGGTGGTGATTCGAATCACCACCTGTACGGCTAGAAACCATGCTGGCAGGGACCCTACCGACTCAGCTATCAAGAGAGACTAAAAGTTTATGACAAGTCCCCCTACATATTCCTGTCGAATTCAGGATTCTGTTCATAGACTTGAAATAGACCCATCTCCACCATGATAGCTGAATCGTGAGTTTGCAACACGAGGTTATTTTAATGAACATATATCACAAGGACACGTGATTTTAATTAATGTAAATATCACCCACGAATTGCATTTAATACCGAATTCTATCTTGGGAATACATATCCACTTGGAATTCATTTTATGGTAACAGCTTTTGGCCGGGTGGTGATTCGAACCACCACCTGTACGGCTAGAAACCATGCTGGCAGGGACCCCACCGACTGAGCTATCAAGAGAGACTAAAAGTTTATGACAAGTCCCCCTACATATTCCTGTCGAATTCAGGATTCTGTTCATAGACTTGAAATAGACCCATCTCCACCATGATACCTGAATCGTGAGTTTGCAACACGTGGTTATTTTAATGAACATATATCACAAGCACACGTGATTTTAATTAATGTAAATATCACCCACGAATTGCATTTAATACCGAATTCTATCTTGGGAATACATATCCACTTGGAATTCATTTTATGGTAACAGCTTCTGGCCGGGTGGTGATTCGAACCACCACCTGTACGGCTAGAAACCATGCTGGCAGGGACCCTACCAACTCAGCTATCAAGAGAGACTAAAAGTTCATGACAAGTCCCCCTACATATTCCTGTCGAATTCAGGATTCTGTTCATAGACTTGAAATAGAACCATCTCCACCATGATAGCTGAATCGTGAGTTTGCAACACGTGGTTATTTTAATGAACATATATCACAAGCACACATGATTTTAATTAATGTAAATATCACCCACGAATTGTATTTAATACCGAATTCTATCTTGGGAATACATATCCACTTGGAATTCATTTTATGGTAACAGCTTCTGGCCGGGTGGTGATTCGAACCACCAACTGTACGGCTAGAAACCATGCTGGCAGGGACCCTACCGACTCAGCTATCAAGAGAGACTAAAAGTTTATGACGAGTCCCCCTACATATTCCTGTCGAATTAAGGATTCTGTTCATAGACTTGAAATAGACCCATCTCCACCATGATAGCTGAATCGTGAGTTTGCAATACGTGGTTATTTTAATGAACATATATCACAAGCACACGTGATTTTAATTAATGTAAATATCACCCACGAATTGCATTTAATACCGAATTCTATCTTGGGAATACATATCCACTTGGAATTCATTTTATGGTAACAGCTTCTGGCCGGGTGGTGATTCGAACCACCACCTGTACGGCTAGAAACCATGCTGGGAGGGACCCTACCGACTCAGCTATCAAGAGAGACTAAAAGTTTATGACAAATCCCCCTACATATTCCTGTCGAATTCAGGATTCTGTTCATAGACTTGAAATAGACCCATCTCCACCATGATAGCTGAATCGTGAGTTTGCAACACGTGGTTATTTTAATGAACATATATCACAAGCACACGTGATTTTAATTAATGTAAATATCACCCACGA
>NC_090758.1:8714172-8724172 GCF_036898095.1 Palaemon carinicauda
CTACTTATCTCCCGTATCACTGGATAAAGATCAGATAAATTTGAATTCAGTCCCACCTCATAACTTATACCGCTAAGCATCTCATGAATGACTGGATCAAATCGAAGCAAATTTAGCAACGCCATATTTTTTCTTAATGAACATAAAGCTTTGAATAATGTTCGCTTAATGAATAACAGGTCCCCTTTGGCTTATTTTTAACCCCAAATGAAGTGGTTTTAAGATTTGATATGCAATGGAGAACTTAAAATTGTAAAATAGTCATAAAATTGGAATTCAGAAATTATTTATTATAAATTTTTCAACTAATTTATGACTTGCTGATATTTTTTTTTTCTCATTGTTGGTAAGAAGAGATATTTTAAGGCTGATATTATTATTAATATTATTATTATTATTATTATTATTATTATTATTATTATTATTATTATTATTATTATTATTATTATTATTATTATTATTATCCTTTCTCTCTATCACCATCATCATAATTATCATTACCATCAATATTTTTATTTCAATGCTAATTTTTTCCATACAATATATGTATTCATATTTTCTTTTTAATATTTGAGCAAACAAACTGTTTTTTCAGCATAAATTGACTCCCTAAAACAAATAAACAACTAAAAATACACACAAATAAACACAATTCCTTTATGTCTGAGAAATTCAGAATTAATTACCTATTCCCCAACGTCACTTTCTTGCAAACATCAACAACTGACTTGAAATAGTTGCTAAACCACGACTCGGTTGGGAGTCTTCCTCTATACTGATATGTGGCTTCGACCATCGATACCTCTGACTTGGTTATCAGGTGTTTATGCTCTCGTACAGAAGCTTTAAAAATCTCGCTTATTAAGTTGGTTTATCTAACGAAGCTAATTTGTTTGTTTACTTCAAGATGAAGCCAGTGAAAAAATGGCTATCGTGCAATCCACTCGAGAATCATTGTACATTGCCGATTGTCTATTAGTGGTTAAAGGTAACTTCATAATTTTTAATAATTTTATATCTTCCTGAATGGTAATTGATAAATTACTTTTAATTATTAATAAAAACAAAATCAATTATATTGGCTGTTGCTACAGCAGTTTCGGGTTAAAATTTACTTAGACTTAGACTTCATTCTATGTTGCCGTTGTCTGTAATGGAAAAAATGGCAACTATACCACATCTCAGTTGCCAGAATCTTCCATATAGAAGAATAGTATTTTTAATGGCTAATTGATCTAAATAACTCTCAAGTTGTAATAACTTACTGACGATAAATTATGAATTTATGACTCAACAACAACAATAAAAACAGCAAATGCAGCCGTATCTAGTCCAATGCAGGACAAAGGCCTCTGATATGTCCTTATTTATGTCCGGGGTTTGTCCATTACCATCAACACGCTGACCAATGCGGATTGGTGATGGTGGGAATATCGCGACATATCAGAGGACGTATTCTTGACACGCCACATGGCAATCTGCACCCCAAACAGAGATTACGTATCGAGGGGTCAATTGGCAAGAAACGAAAACTGGAAAGAAAAAGGGGGAGCCGCTCCCAAGGCTCCCTATTCTCCAGTTTCGTAAGCGTGCCTGGCGCCAATCCTGGCGCCATCTGTATTCCTTTTTGCGTAGCTTAACAACTCGGTGTTTTTTCCTGTGTTTCTCGCAAATCTTGGATTTATTCAGTTTTTCATGGCTTCTCCAACTTCGTCGGCCTCTGATAAGTTGAGTACCATTTCTTTTATGTATAAATGTAGGCTCTTGGTAAATTTATTTTTATGTGATCAATAGTATTAATCTTTGTTTCAAGAGCCGTTGCCTACCGGAGGCGTCATGGACGCTGTCGCTCGCTAGGTATGAGTTTTAGTTAGCCAGAGCGACATTCCCGGTTGTTTTGCTTTAATAAATTTTTAGCTATTTAGCGTTACATAGGATATCCTTTCGTGCTTTAGTTTTATTTTGGCGAAGTATTCGCCAACTCTGGCCTACGCTAGGCCATGTAGCCTAGTCGTTTGGTCCTAGTACTTCATGCATGATTTTGGTTTTTCCGAGTGTATTAAAATTTTATTGAAGCTTTAGGCTGTTTTTTATACATTTAAGATTATGTTGAATATTTCCAAGATAGTATATGAGTGAGTTTCGGTGATTTAGGTAATCGATTCTCTTGGTGCCTAGGCTAAGTTGCTTATGGAGCCTTAGTATACTTTCTCATACTCCCCGGTTGCTTTCTTTTCTTCGGAGAAGGTATGCAATCCCTTTCCCTCTGTTTAAGCCTTGGGCTTATCCCTAAGTGGTTTATCTGAATTAACTTTCGATAAAACTATACTGGGGTGTTACTGTACCTTCCTGTTCCAGTAAGTCTGGTTTCAGAGAGGGACAGAACAACAGAGTTTTTAGTCTGAGTCTGTGTTTGTCTGGCTTGGGGTAGAGTCTCCCTCACTGGCCTGACACAGACATAGGAGGCTTAGCCTCCTTAGGTCACTACCGAAGGTTTCTGTACAAGATGATTCCTTCTTTTGTGATCTAGCAGACTAGTCCTTGTTGCTGTTCTCGGGGGAGGATAAGATTCTTTCCCTGGGAGTAGCAACACCTTCCTTGCTTTGGTTCTCTGGGAGCTGGCAAGTATTGCTGGCCTCCCTCCTTGGATCTCCCTTAGGCTAAGATGAGTTTTCTTGGCTGCGGGTGATCCTTCACTAAAGCAAGGTTGGTAGGACCCTCTTTTGTCCCTTCCCCCTCTATCTCCGTAATGGCCTAGCCATTACAGTACTGTATGTCATTCTACATCTGGACCTAGGATAGGTTAGGATGTGGAATTGACTCAGTCCCTTGCCGTCCGGCAGAGTCTGCCGGCCGGCAAGGGTCTTCTGCTTTGAGTGCTGCCCGGACCTCCCTTGGTCCCTCGTCCATGCCTGCCTGTAGAGCCAGACGGCATTGGTCAGGAAGCCTGAATTAGATTCTCCCCTTCCTTATATGCACTCTTTCGGATTGCCGGGCTTGGAGGTACTGTACGCTCTTATCCCGGCATCCATTCTGTTTTCTTCTAGTGCTGTACCCGACCCGGCTGCCGGCCTATGAGGCTGGCAGCCGGGCAGTCGTAGTCCTCTGGTTCTTTTGCTGCCGGCCGGCATCAGTTGATTACCTTTGCCGGCCGGCTAATGTCAGCCCTTGTCTGCCGGTCGCTATGAGCAGTGGCCGGCAGCCGGGTACTACCTTGTGTAGTTGCCGGCGACATTGGCAGTTGCCGGCCGGCAGTTACTGCCGGCCGGTACATGCATTTGAACCAGCGTTCTGCCGCCTTATAGCTGTTAAGTAGTATACTTTAAAGCTAGTTATGGTGTGTGGCGGCCGGCACATAACCTTCTATACTGTACCTGTATTCTTCAGTATAACATATACTGTAAGAAGAAAACTATAGTATAAGTTTTGGTACAGCACTGTGTGTTCTAACACTTTTGTGTTTTCTTGCACAGCCCTTTGCTGTTGCCTTACAGATAAGAAAGTGAGTTCTTTCTTGTTTATTATCCAGGATTTTAAAATCATTGCTTAGGTGTGAGCTACACCTGTTTCCTCTGGAAACTTTTCATTGGTTATTCTAGAAGAGATTAACCATACGATTTTATTATCTGGAAGGCTGCAACAATTGGTTGTGAAGGAAACAAAAATGTCTGTCTTTCCTTTCTGAATTGTTATGCTAAACTGTGCATATCCAGTGATACGTAGTTCACTTGATACTCATGGAAATTTCTTCTCTTTACAGGAGGACCCTCCGAAGTGCGGAAGTGTTTTCTGCAACGTCCGCAGTAAGAACCTCTGAGGACATGAGTTTTGTAGGAGGCACGCAGTATGTGCTGTCTCCAAGGGTGATCTCCAGTATTGGGACCCTCAGGTATGTACTGTGTGCACTAACCTGATTACTGAGGCCTTTGATTCCCCTAGGACGGCGGAATCAAGGGATATAGCAAGGGAGAAGCTTCGTACCTGGGTAAGGGGCTTCCAGAAGAACACCTCTGGACCTTATCTTCCAAGTGAGAAGATGAGGGCGTATCTTTTCCCTAAGGCATCAGCTGATGCAGTGATTCCCCAGCCTCAAGAGGAGATCCCCAAGTTCAGATCCAGGTGGATGCTGAAGTCGCGGTCGCTTTGCAAGACATCCAGTTGGATGACAGGATGTCTGATGTGGACGAACGTCTGGAAGAAGACCTCATGGCAGGAGGCCAGGATGAAAACAAGCCCCAGACATTGTAGAGGAAGAGGCCGACGAGGTGTCGGCTACTCCGGTTCAGATCCCGGAGCCTATTCCCTCAACATCGTCCGCTCTCCCAGTAGAGCTGGGACAGGCCCTCTCCATTGTTGGAATGATCCAACAAATGCAGAAGGAGAATCAGGAGAAGGCGGCTGCAATGGAACTGCGGATGCAGAGCCTTGCAGCATCACATGGGCCCCAGAAAAGGCTCAATGTGAAAGACCTTCCCTTGTGCTCAGATGTTAACCCATGGAGGTATGCTGAGCACATGCCGATGACGACTGGAAAGATCGTCATCTCGGATAAGTTGGGTTCAGTTCCTCTAGAGGAGGTGGAATTCTGGCCCAGCAAGGGGTCATATCCGGACTGATATGTCCGGCTGAGGAAGGAACCAGCTTCAAAGGAGGAGACAGAGCCGAATGAGGTCATAGTGATGGACCATGCTAAGGCTCAAGCTTTGCTTTCATCCTCGATGAAAGAGAGGGGCTTCTCGAACTCAAAGGTAGCTGCATTGAGTAAGAAGCTCCCTTCCTTTGTGTCCTCTCCTGCTAGAGCCTTCCCCTTTTTACAGGAAGGGTTTGCGGCTGTACTAAAAGCAGTCGAGGCCGGCAAGCCTTGCCCCTCCCTGGAGGAGTGTAAACCCTTGTTGCTGGCCCTGCCTATGGACCACAAAGACTGGAAGGATGTCCATCTTACGTTCTCAGTTGGGAAGTTGGAGGCTGATATTGCCGGACGTCAGTTCGGCGAGGACCTCCCTAAGCTGTCTGACTTTCTTTTGCGGAGAGAGCTCGAGACAAAAGAAAGACTGGCTGCCTCAATGTCTCTTCAAACTACTCTTGAGACGATGGCAAGTGACCCCAAGGTCCATGAAATGTTCATGGTAGTGGCCAAGACTCATCTGGCCACAGTGATGAAGGATCTTTATAGCTTCGTCAGGGCGAGGAGAGCTTGTAGGGAGTTCGTGTTCACCTCGGCTACGGTGAGGCACAAGCCAAGGAAACTAATCTCCTCCAACATTTGGGGCAAAGACCTTTTCCCTACCGTATTGGTCAAAGAAGTTGTTGATAAGGCCGCCTCGGAGAATAGAAACCTTCTCCAGAAGTGGGGCCTGGCTATCAAAAGAAAGTCTTCCCCGGATGAGGGTCCTCAACCAAAGAGGAAGACTATGAGGACTAGGCTACCGTCTTGGCCAGCCAAGCCTCTTAGACAGCAACAGCAACTGCAATTGCCATTGCCTTCAGTGCCCCAGATGGTGGCACAAACCCCGACCACATTCCAGTGGGTACCCCAGGCTGTGTCGACACAGTCCACGGCATTCACCCCAACGTTCGAAGGGCAGTCTACTTCCTTTCGAGCAAAGCCTAGAGGAGCAGCCAGAGGCTCGTCTAGGCACCCCTCAAGGGGAAGGGGATTCAGGGGTGGTCGCGGTCAGGGAGGCAAGACCTTAGGACGGCAGTCCAAGTGAGATGATGCCGGTAGGAGGGAGACTTCAGAATTTTCGGGATCGGTGGACCTTCGATCCCTGGGCCCACAGCCTACTCAAGAACGGACTGGGCTGGAGCTGGTACAGCACTCCACCCCCGTGCCCTTGGTTTTTCCAACACTTCACCCCCGTTCTGGAGGAGTACGTTCAAGAATTGTTGGAGAAAAAAAGTGATCCGAAGGGTGAAGTCCATCAAATTTCAAGGGAGGCTGTTTTGTGTTCCCAAGAAAGACTCGGAAAAGCTCAGAGTTATTCTGGACTTGTCGCCACTCAACAAGTTCATAGTGAATTGCAAATTCAAGATGCTAACACTGCAACACATAAGGACCTTACTGCCCAAGAGGGCATATTCCGTCTCTATAGACTTGTCAGACGCCTATTGGCACGTTCCAATCAACCGTCGACTCTCCCCCTACCTAGGGTTCAGGCTACAACGAAGACTATACACCTTCAGAGCCATGCCATTCGGCCTAAATATAGCCCCAAAGGATTTTCACGAAGCTTGCGAGCGTAGCTCTCAAACAATTACGCCTAAAGGGAATTCAGGTAGTAGCGTACCTGGACGACTGGCTGGTGTGGGCAGCATCCGAGACAGAATGCTTGCAAGCTTCCAGTCAAGTGATCCAGTTCCTAGAGTATCTAGGCTTCAAGATCAACAGTAAAAAGTCTCGACTTTCTCCATCTCAAAAGTTCCAGTGGCTGGGAATCCACTGGGACCTAATGTCACACTGTTTCTCCATTCCGGCGAAGAAAAGGAAGGAGATAGCGGGTTCTGTCAAGAGACTTCTAGATTCCGAAACGATATCAAGATGCGAACAGGAGAGGGTACTGGGCTCTCTCCAGTTTGCTTCGGTGACAGACCCAGTGCTAAGAGCACAGCTAAAGGATGCAACCGGAGTTTGGAGAAGTTATGCATCAAACGCGCGAAGAGATCTGAGAAGACCAGTTCCGCTTCGGCTACGTACTCTTCTCAGGCCTTGGTCCCAAGCCAGACATCTAAGGAAGTCGGTTCTTCTTCAGCCACATCCCCCGTCGGTGACGATTCACTCAGACGCCTCGAAGGAGGGATGGGGAGGTCACTCTCATCGGAAAAAAGTCCAGGGGACTTGGTCCAAGCTATTCAAGACCTTTCACATAAACTTTCTCGAAGCTATGGCAGTGCTCCTTACCTTAAAGAAAGTCTCCCCGCGTCACTCGATCCACATAAGGTTGGTGATGGACAGCAAGGTAGTTGTGAGATGCTTGAATCGACAAGGATCGAAGTCACCACCTCTCAACCAGGTGATGTTGGCCATCTTCTGATTGGCTGAAAAGAAGAAGTGGTACCTGTCGGCAGTTCACCTTCAAGGAGTCCGTAATGTGACAGCGGACGCTCTATCCAGGTTCACACCGATAGAGTTGGAATGGTCCTTAGACGCAGGATCATTCTCCTTCATTCTGAATCAAGTCCCAGAACAGCAGATAGACCTCTTTGGGACGAAAGACAACAAGAAGTTGCCCCTGTACGTGTCCCCGTACGAGGACCCCTTAGCGGAAGCAGTGGACGCAATGTCCCTCGACTGGAACAGATGGTCCAGGATTTATCTGTTCCCTCCTCACAACCTTCTGTTGAGGGTCCTCAACAAACTGAGATCCTTCAAAGGGGTAGCGGCAATAGTGGCCCACAAGTGGCCGAACAGCGTGTGGTTCCCCCTGGCATTGGAACTACGGCTGAAGTTTGTACCGCCACCAGATCCATTTCTGACCCAGCGAGTCCAGAAGTCGACTGTCTGCGCTTCATTACAGAAAACTCGGACCCTGCAGCTCATGATTTTCTCTCCCTAGTGGTGAGAAAGTGTTTCGGGATTTCGAAAGCCAGCATAGACTTCCTAGAGGAATATAAGTGCAAATCTACTAGAAGGCAATATGAGTCATCTTGGAGAAAATGGGTGGCCTTTGTCAAGGCGAAGAATCCGCAGGAGATCTCGACAGACTTCTGCTTTTCTTTCTTCATCCACCTCCATGGTCAAGGGTTGGCAGCTAACACGATTTCGGCGTGTAAGTCTGCTTTGACAAGACCCATTCTATATGCCTTCCAGGTCGACCTAGGTAACGAGATCTTTAATAAAGTTCCGAAAGCCTGCGCTAGGCTCAGACCTTCAGCACCTCCAAAGCCCATTTCATGGTCTTTAGACAAAGTTCTTCATTTCGCTTCTCTGTTGAGCAATGAGGAGTGTGCGTTGAAGGATTTGACACAAAAAGTTATTTTCCTATTTGCACTCGCGTCCGGGGCCAGGGTTAGTGAGATTGTAGCCCTCTCGAGAGAGGCAGGTCGTGTTCAGTTCCTGGATGGGGGAGAACTGAACCTGTTTCCGGATCCTACGTTTCTCGCCAAGAATGAGTTACCCACCAACAGGTGGGCTCCCTGGAGAATCTGCCCTCTGAAAGAAGATGCATCTCTATGTCCAATAGAATGCCTAAAGGTCTATCTTCGTGGAACTTCAGACTTCAAGGGTGGTCAACTATTCAGGGGAGAAACATCAGGCTCAAATTTATCTCTGAATCAACTCAGAGCGAAAATCATATATTTTATTCGCAGAGCGGATCCTGACAGTACACCCGCAGGTCACGATCCGAGGAAAGTTGCCTCATCCTTAAATTTCTTTAATTGTATGGATTTTGAACATCTCCGTCCATGCACTGGCTGGAAATCTTCCAGAGTGTTCTTTCGCCACTATGCAAAGCAAGTAGAGGAACTAAAGAGATCTGTGGTAGCAGTGGGTCGCGTCGTTAACCCTACTGTTTAACTCTGCGAGGAATAGTGGTTTTAATTGGGACGATTAATTCCAGGGTGAGTTTGTAGTTACATACTGTACTACAAACTAAGTGAGGGCACTGAGTTGCCCACGTAGACTGTTCCATTTCCAAAGGTGAACCTAGCATAAGTGCAGACATGTGTGCCGAGCGTTTCTAACGCTAATGTGATTGATTTGTAATACAGACTTTTATGACTTTGATACCTCGGTATCAATTTATTGGTATAATTGAGCATTCATTCTATGTACTTTATCTGGGATAATTCTAATAGAATTGTTCCTTTATGCAAGCTATGTTGCATTGGTTTATGCTTTCCCTTAACGGGAGGACTCCGTCCCATAAGGGGACGGTGGCGGTGTTACAAGTTTCCTCCTATGCGGATATAAACCTTTGTCCAATACAAGTATTGTGCGGAGAACTGGTCGATATTTCATATTGACGCAGTGGTTCTTTACAAACTATGCTTTACTTAATATAGGGTGAGACCACTATATTAGCTTGCCTGGTATTCATACATAGGTATATGTACTCTTCGAGACTTTCCCAGAGTCTAGTAGGACTCTTCCCTGTAGGGGGCAGGAAGCTCTATCATGGTTTATAGTTAGTTGAAAAGATGTATAACGGTAACATCTTAGGTCTCTAGGTCTAGTCGACCGGGGAAAAATTACCTCCGGGGAGTACGGCACGTTCTGAGAATCCACAGATACAGTAATGCTCTGGAATACTTCCATCAGGACGACATGGCTTGAGCCCAAAAAACGGATTTTGAGCGAAGCGGAAAATCTATTTTTGGGTGAGATGGCCATGTCGTCCTGATGGACCCGCCCTTCCCTTTCTATGAAAGGGCTGTAGGACCCCTCCCTACATACAGTATCTGTAGCACCTCGTGCACGCTACAAGGAATACAGATGGCGCCAGGATTGGCGCCAGGCACGCTTACGAAACTGGAGAATAGGGAGCCTTGGGAGCGGCTCCCCCTTTTTCTTTCCCGTTTTCGTTTCTTGCCAATTGACCCCTCGATACGTAATCTCTGTTTGGGGTGCAGATTGCCATGTGGCGTGTCAAGAATACGTCCTCTGATATGTCGCGATATCCCTTTCATGAGGGATATTCGCTCCAGGAGTTAGAATTCTGGGTACCTTAAGGTAAATTCTTTGGGAATATCGCCGTAGTTGTAATATACCCTAGGAAGCTACCCTATAGGAACTTCCATCAGGACGACATGGCCATCTCACCCAAAAATGGATTTTTCGCTTCGCTCAAAATCCGTTAATTAAGCAAATCTGTCAATTCATTTTACCACCAAAAATTAGGCCAATGTTTGAAACATTCATTGCTGTAGTTTCATGGAAATTCATAAGCCGGTTTGTTAAATATTTGGGAAAAACACTATTACACGGCCTCTGGAAACGATAGTAATAGGGTCATATTAAACTACTGTAGTTGATCATTCACTCTATTATTATTATTATTAT
>NC_090758.1:8739823-8749823 GCF_036898095.1 Palaemon carinicauda
CCCCGGTTGCTTTCTTTTCTTCGGAGAAGGTATGCAATCCCTTTCCCTCTGTTTAAGCCTTGGGCTTAACCCTAGTGGTTTATCTGAATTAACTTTCGATACTACTATACTGGGGTGTTACTGTACCTCCCTGTTCCAGTAAGTCTGGCTTCAGAGAGGGAGAGAACATCAGAGTTTTTTAGTCTGAGTCTGTGTTTGTCTGGCTTGGGGTAGAGTCTCCCTATCTAGCCTGACGCAGACTTAGGAGGCTTAGCCTCCTTAGGTCACTGCCGAAGGTTTCTGTACGAGATGATTCCTTCTTTTGTGATCCAGCAGACTAGTCCTTGTTGCTGTTCTCGGTGGGAGGATAAGATCCTTTCCCTGGGATTAGCAACACCTTCCTTGCTTTGGTTCAGTGGGGGTTGGCAAGTATTGCTGGCCTCCCTCCTTGGATCTCCCTTAGGCTAAGATGAGTTTTCTTGGCTGCGGGTGATTCTTCACTAAAGCAAGGTTGGTAGGACCCTCTTTTGTCCCTTCCCCCTCTATCTCTGTAATGGCCTAGCCATTACAGTATTGTACGTCATTCTACATCTGGACCTAGGATAGGATAGGATGTGGAATTGACTCAGTCCCTTGCCGGCCGGCAGAGTGTGCCGGCCGGCAAAGGTCTTCTGCTTTGAGTGGTGCCCGGACCTCCCTTGGTCCCTCATCCATGTCTGCCTGTGGAGCCAGACGGCATTGGTCAGGAAGCCTGAATTAGATTCTCCCCTTCCTTATATGCACTCTTTCGGATTGCCGAGCTTGGAGGTAGTTTACGCTCTTATCCCGGCATCCATTCTGTTTTCTTCTAGTGCTGTACCCGACCCGGATGCCGGCCTATGAGGACGGCAGCCAGGCAGTCGAAGTCCTCTGGTTCTTTTGCTGCTGGCCGGCATCGGTTGTTTACCTTTGCCGGCCGGCTATTGTCAAGCCCTTATCTGCCGGTCGCTATGAGCAGTGGCCAGCAGCCGGGTGCTACCTTGTGTAGCTGCCGGCCGGCAGTCATTGCCGGCCGACATTGGCTGTTGCCGGCCGGCAGTTACTGCCGGCCGGCACATGCATTTGAACCAGCGTTCTGCCGCCTTATAGCTGTTGAGTAGTATACTTAAAAGCTAGTTATGGTGTGTGCCGGCCGGCACATTACCTTCTATACTGTACCAGTATTCTTCAGTATAAAATATACTGTAGGAAGAAAACTATAGTATAGTATTGGTACAACACTGTGTGTTCTAACACTTTTGTGTTGTCTTGCACAGCCCTTTGGTGTTGCCTTGCAGATAAGAAAGTGAGTTCTTTCTTGTCTATTATCCGGTATTTTAAAATCATACCTTAGGTGTGAGCTACACCTGTTTCCTCTGGAAACTTTTCATTGGTTACTCTAGGACAGATTAACCATACGATTTTATTATCTGGAAGGCTGCAACAATTGGTTGTGCGGGAAACACAAATGTGTGTCTTTCCTTTCTGATTTGTTATGCTAAACTGTGCATATCCAGTGATACGTAGTTCACTTGATACTCATGGAAATTTCTTCTCTTTACAGGAGGACCATCCGAAGTGCGGAAGTGTTTTCTGCAACGTCTGCAGTAAGAACTTCTGCGGACATGAGTTATGTAGGAGGCATGCAGCATGCGCTGTCTCCAAGGGTGATCTCCGGTATTGAGACCCTCAGGTATGTACCGTGTGCTCTAACCTGATTACTGAGGCTTTTGATTCCCCTAGGACAGCGGAATCAAGGGATATAGCAATGGAGAAGCTTCGTACCTGGGTAAGGGGCTTCCAGAAGAACACCTCTGGACCTTATCTTCCAAGTGAGAAGATGAGGACTTACCTTTTCCCTAGGGCATCAGCTGATGCAGTGATTCCCCAGCCTCAAGAGGGGATCCCCCAAGTTCAGATCCAGGTGGATGCTGAAGTCGCTGTCGCCTTGCAAGACATCCAGTTGGATGACAGGATGTCAGACGTGTCCGAGCGTCTGGAGGAAGACCTCCTGGCAGGAGCCCAGGATGAAGTTCAAGCCCCAGACATTGTAGAGGAAGAGGCCGACGAGGTGTCGGCTGCTCCGGTTCAGATCCCTGAACCTATTCCATCAACATCGTCCGCTCTCCCAGTAGAGCTGGGACAGGCCCTCTCCTCCATTGTTGGAATGATCCAACAAATGCAGATGGAGAATAATGAGAAGGCAGCTGCAATGGAACTGCAGATGCAGAGGCTTGCAGCATCACATGGGCCCCAGATACTAACCCGTGGAGATATGCTGAGCACATGCCGATGACGACTGGAAAGATCGTCATGTCGGATAAGTTGGGTTCAGTTCCCCTAGAGGAGGTGGAATTCTGGCCCAGCAAAGGGTCATATCCGGACTGTTATGTCCGGTTGAGGAAGGAACCAGCTTCAAAGGAGGAGACAGAGCCGAAGGAGGTATTAGTGATGGACCATGCTAAGGCTCAAGCTTTGCTTTCATCTTCGATGAAAGAGAGGGGCTTCATGAACTCAAAGGTAGCTGCATTGAGTAAGAAGCTCCCTTCCTTTGTGTCCTCTCCTGCTAGAGCCTTCCCCTTTTTACAGAAAGGGTTTGAGGCTGTATTAAAAGCAGTCGAGGCCGGCAAGCCTTGCCCCTCCCTGGAGGAGTGTAAACCCTTGTCGCTGGCCCTACCTATGGACCCCAAGGACTGGAAGGACGTCCATCTTACCTTCTCAGTCTGGAAGTTGGAGGCTGATATTGCCGGACGTCAGTTCGGTGAGAACCTCCCTAAGCTGTCTGACTTTCTTTTGCGGAGAGAGCTCGAGACAAAAGAAAGACTGGCTGCCTCAATGTCTCTTCAGACCACTCTTGAGACGATGGCAAGTGACCCCAAGGTCCGTGAAATGTTCATGGTAGTGGCCAAGACTCATCTGGCCACAGTGACGAAGGATCTTTATAGCTTCGTCAGGGCGAGGAGAGCTTGTAGGAAGTTCGTGTTCACCTCGGCTACGGTGAGGCACGAGCCAAGGAAACTAATCTCCTCCAACATTTGGGGCAAAGACCTTTTCCCTAGCGAATTGGTCAAAGAAGTTGTTGATAAGGCCGCCACGGAGAATAGAAACCTTCTCCAGAAGTGGGGCCTGGCTATCAAGAGAAAGTCTTCCCGGATGAGGGTCCCCAACTAAAGAGGAAGACTATGAGGACTAGGCTACCGTCTCGGCCAGCCAAGCCATTTAGACAGCAACAGCAACAGCAATTGCCATTGCCTTCAGTGCCCCAGATGGTGGCACAAACCCCGACCACATTCCAGTGGGTACCCCAGGCCGTGTCGACACAGTCCACGGCATTCAACCCAACGTTCGAAGGGCAGTCAACTTCCTTTCGAGCAAAGCCTAGAGGAGCAGTCAGAGGCTCGTCTAGGCACCCCTCAAGGGGAAGGGGATTCAGGGGTGGTCGCGGTCAGGGAGGTAAGACCTCAGGACGGCAGTCCAAGTGAGATGATGCCGGTAGGAGGGAGACTTCAGAATTTTCCGGATCGGTGGACCTTCGATCCCTGGGCCCACAGCCTACTCAAGAATGGACTGGGCTAGAGCTGGTACAGCACTCCACCCCCGTGCCCTCGGTTTTTCCAACACTCCACCCCCGTTCTCGAGGAGTACATCCAAGAACTGTTGGAGAAAAAAGTGATCCGAAGGGTGAAGTCCATCAAATTCCAAGGGAGGCTGTTTTGTGTTCCCAAGAAAGACTCGGAAAAACTCAGAGTCATTCTGGACTTGTCGCCACTCAACAAGTTCATAGTGAACTGCAAGTTCAAGATGCTAACACTGCAACACATAAGGACCTTACTGCCCAAGAGGGCATATACCGTCTCCATAGACTTGTCCGACGCCTATTGGCATGTTCCAATCAACCGTCGACTCTCCCCCTACCTAGAGTTCAAGCTACAACGAAGACTATACGCCTTCAGAGCCATGCCATTCGGGCTAAATATAGCCCCAAGGATCTTCACGAAGCTTGCGAGCGTAGCTCTCAAACAATTACGCCTAAAGGGAATTCAGGTAGTAGCCTACCTGGACGACTGGCTGGTGTGGGCAGCATCCAAGACAGAATGCTTGCAAGCTTCCATTCAAGTGATCCAGTTCCCAGAGTATCTAGGCTTCAAGATCAACAGAAAAAAGTCTCGAATTTCTCCATCTCAAAAGTTCCAGTGGCTGGGAATCCACTGGGACCTAATGTCACACCGTTTCTCCATCCCGGCGAAGAAAACGAAGGAGATAGCGGGTTCTGTCAAGAGACTTCTAGATTCCGAAAGGATATCAAGACGCGAACAGGAGAGAGTACTGGGTTCTCTCCAGTTTGCTTCGGTGACAGACCCGGTGCTAAGAGCACAGCTAAAGGATGCAACCGGAGTTTGGAGAAGTTATGCATCAAACGCGCGAAGAGATCTGAGAAGACCAGTTCTGCTTCGTCTACGTACTCTTCTCAGGCCTTGGTCCCAAGCCAGACATCTAAAGAAGTCGGTTCTTCTTCAGCCACCTCCTCCGTCGGTGACAATTCACTCAGACGCCTCGAAGGAGGGATGGGGAGGTCACTCTCATCGGAAAGAAGTCCAGGGGACTTGGTCCAAGCTATTCAAGACCTTTCACATAAACTTTCTAGAAGCTATGGCAGTGCTCCTTACCTCAAAGAAAGTCTCCCTGCGTCACTCGATCCACATAAGGTTGGTGCTGGACAGCGAGGTAGTTGTGAGATGCTTGAATTGACAAGGATCAAGGTCACCACCTCTCAACCAGGTGATGTTGGCCATCTTCCGATTGGTGGAAAAGAAGAAGTGGTACCTGTCGGCAGTTCACCTTCAAGGAGTCCGCAATGTGACACCGGACGCTCTATCTTGGTTCACACCGATAGAGTCGGAATGGTCCCTAGACGCAGGATCATTCTCCTGCATCTTGAGTCAAGTCCCAGAACTGCAGATAGATCTCTTTGCGACGAAAGACAACAAAAAGTTGCCCCTGTACGTGTCCCCGTACGAGGACCACTTAGCGGAAGCAGTGGACGCGATGTCCCTCGACTGGAACAGATGGTCCAAGATTTATCTGTTCCCTCCTCACAATCTTCTGTTGAGGGTCCTCAACAAACTGAGATCCTTCAAGGGGGTAGCGGCAATAGTGGCCCACAAGAAGCCGAACAGGGTGTGGTTCCCCCTGGCATTGGAACTACGGTTGAAGTTTCTACCGCTACCAGATCCAGTTCTGACCCAGCGAGTCCAGAAGTCGACTGTCTGCGCTTCATTACAGAAAACCCGGACCCTGCAGCTCATGATTTTCTCTCCCTAGCGGTGAGAAAGCGTTTCAGGATTTCGAAAGCCAGCATAGACTTCCTAGAGGAATATAAGTGCAAATCTACTAAAAGGCAATATTAGACATCTTGGAGAAAATGGGTGGCCTTCGTCAAGGCAAAGAATCCGCAGAAGATCTCGACGGACTTCTGCTTATCTTTCTTCATCCACCTCCATGGTCAAGGGTTGGCAGCTAACATGATTTCAGCGTGTAAGTCTGCTTTGACAAGACCCATTCTATATGCCTTCCAGGTCGACCTCGCTAACGAGATCTTTAATAAAGTTCCGAAAGCCTGCGCTAGGCTCAGACCTTCAGCACCTCCAAAGCCCATTTCATGGTCTTTAGACAAAGTTCTTCATTTCGCTTCTCTGTTGAGCAATGAGGAGTGTGCGTTAAAGGATTTGACCCAAAAAGTTATTTTCCTATTTGCACTCGCGTCCGGGGCCAGGGTTAGTGAGATTGTAGCCCTCTCGAGAGAGGGAGGTCGTGTTCAGTTCCTGGATGGGGGAGAACTGAACCTGTTTCCGGATCCTACGTATCTCGCCAAGAATGAGTTACCCACCAACAGGTGGGGTACCTGGAGAATCTGCCCTCTGAAAGAAGATGCATCTCTATCTCCAGTAGAATGCCTAAAGGTCTATCTTCGTAGAACTTCAGACTTCAAGGGTGGTCAACTATTCAGGGGAGAAACATCAGGCTCAAATTTATCTCTGAATCAACTCAGGGCGAAAATCACATATTTTATTCGCAGAGCGGATCCTGACAGTACACCCGCAGGTCTCGATCCGAGGAAAGTTGCCTCATCCTTAAATTTCTTTAATTGTATGGATTTTGAACATCTTCGTTCATACACTGGCTGGAAGTCTTCCAGAGTGTTCTTTCGCCACTATGCGAAGCAAGTGGAGCAACTAAAGAGATCTGTGGTAGCAGTGGGTCGCGTCGTTAACCCTGCTGTTTAACTCTGCGAGGAACGGTGGTTTTAATTGGGACGATTAATTCCAGGGTGAGTGTGTAGTTACATACTGTACTACAAACTAAGTGAGGGCACTGAGTTGCCCACGTTGACTGTTCCATTTCCAAAGGTGAACCTAGCATAAGTGCACACATGTGTGCCGAGTGTTTCTAACGCTAATGTGATTGATTAGTAATACAGACTTTTATGACTTTGATACCTCGGTATGTTAAAAGTGGCAATAATGTTTTTTCTTTCAGACAAAAGAGTTCTGTTTACTATCAAACTTATGCTTAAAGTTTTGGTTATCCTCTTCTTATATATATATATATGTATATATATATATATATATATATATATATATATATATATATATATATATATATATATATATATATATATATATATTTAATTGTTGTTAACCTGTCTATTTATTGTCTGTCAATAAACTTGTTCTTGAGAACCTTGCGTCTCCTTCACCTGTGTCAATTTATTGGTATAATTGAGCATTCATTCTATGTATTTTTATCTGGGATAATTCTAATAGATTGTTCCTTTATGCAAGGTAATGTTGCATTGGTTTATGCTTTCCCTTAACGGGAGGACTCCATCCCATAAGGGGACGGTGGCGGATTTACAATTTTCTTCCTATGCGGATATAAACCTTTGTCCAATACAAGTATTGTGCAGAGAACTGGTCGATATTTCATATTGACGCAGTGGCTCTTTACAAACTATGCTTTACTTAATATAGGGTGAGACCACTATATTGGCTTGCCTGGTATTCATACATAGGTATATGTACTCTTCGAGACTTTTCCAGAGTCTAGTAGGACTCTTCCCTGTAGGGGGCAGGAAGCTCTAACATGGTTTATGGTTAGTTGAAAAGATGTATAACGGTAACATCTTAGGTCTCTATGTCTAGTCGACCGGGGAAATACCTCCGGGGAGTACGGCACGTTCTGAGAATCCACAGATACAGTAATGCTCTGGTATACTTCCATCAGGACGACATGGCTTGAGACCAAAAAACGGATTTTGAGCGAAGCGAAAAATCTATTTTTGGGTGAGATGGCCATGTCGTCCTGATGGACCCGCCCTTCCCTTTCTATGAAAGGGCTGTAGGACCCCTCCCTACATACAGTATCTGTAGCACCTCGTGTATCGCTACAAGGAATACAGATGGCGCCAGGATCGGCGCAATGCACGCTTATGAAACGGGAGAAGAGAGAGCCTTGGGAACGGCTCCCCTTTTTCTTTCTCGTTTTTGTTTTCTTGCCAATTGACCCCTTCGATGTGTTATCTCTGTTCGGGGTGCAGATTGCCATGTGGGGTGTCAAGAATACGTCCTCTGATATGTCGCGATATCCCTTTCATTAGGGATATTCGCTCCAGGAGTTAGAATTCTGGGTACCTTAAGGTAAATTATCTGGGAATATCGCCGTAGTTGTAATATACCCTAGGAAGCTACCCTATAGGAACTTCCATCAGGACGACATGGCCATCTCACCCAAAAATAAATTTTTCGCGGTTATATATACTATATATATATATATATATATATATATATATATATATATATATATATATATATATATATATATATATATATATATATATCTGTGTGTGTGTGTGAGTGTATGTGTGTGTGCAGTCAAACACTTGCTCTTTATTATATAAGGAGGTTATTATTATTATCATTATTATTATTATTATTATTATTATTATTATTATTATTATTATTATTATTATTTGTAGTAATAATAGTAAAAGTCTCTCGGTATTTTATCGCAATAGCAAATATAACATCTGCCAATTTCACTCTGTTTTTATCCCTTTTTCCGTTTTGGAAATATTCTATGAATATAGATTTTATGTAATCTCGCCAAGCTGGAGACCCATGCAAGAGAGAGAGAGAGAGAGAGAGAGAGAGAGAGAGAGAGAGAGAGAGAGAGAGAGAGAGAGAGAAAAGGCTTTTTTAATATTTTTTTTCCTTCCGAAGGCCAAAAAGAATTTTGATTTCCATCTTATCTCCTTTTGCATTTCATAAGAGAAAGATCTATTAAATATTCCATTCTATTTGTTCAGTACTTATCTTTGAGTTTATTTATTTCTTTACTTCCTTTCCTCACTGGGCTATTTTCCCTGCTGGAGCTCTTCTAGGGCTTATAGCATCCTTCTTTTCTAACTAGGGTGGTAGCTTTATAATAATAATAATAATAATAATAATAATAATAATAATAATAATAATAATAATAATAATAATAATAATAATAACATCTAGAGGAGCACCCAATAGAGAGCAGACCTCCGCTGTGACAGCTTATTTATCGATCTTTTGCTTGACTGTGACATTGACCTTTGACGTCAACATGTATTAATTGGCTTAGATTTTCATACTCTCAAATATGAACCAAGTTTGAAGTCTCTGTCACAACGATGTCCAAACTTTTTGATAAATACGTGAATTGAACATTTTACTTGACCCTAATCTTGACCTTTTTGACCTTGACCATGACCTTCAAGATTTTAATAATTTCTTGCATTTTATATAGTAGTTAATCCCTGCAATACTCATTACTTTATTATTTGAATTGTGGCCAGGAAGCTGTTCAAAAACAAACACACGAACACGGTCGAAAAGATATCCTCCCTCCAACTTCGTTGGCAGAGGTAATAATAATAATAATGATAATAATGATAATAATAATAATATTAATAATAGTAATAATAACAATAACAATAATAATAACAATAATAATTATAATAATTCTTTCCTATCCTATAATAATAATAATAATAATAAAAGTAATAATAATAATAATAATAATAATAATAATAATAATAATAATAATAATAATAATAATAATAATCCTTTCTTTTCATCCAAATATTCTTATACATACAGATTCATATTCACAACTTATATTCTTAATTTCCAATACCTTTTTCACATTGTCATTCCTCTAACTCAACTGGAGAGGGCAAAGGAAAACATTGTGTTGATCCAACTGGATATTCCTGAGGGAAATGAATGCTCTCAATCAATTTAGACTCCTCAGTACACCGTCTACCCCTTCCAGGATGACTGCATTACATTAGACTGGGAATCTCTTGAGATAAAAAGGATTTGGTGGTAAGTAAATCTTGTTTACTTCGTTGGATGTTGAAGGACAAGTTTTGAGAGTTTTTTTTTTTTTTCTTTTTTGGAAAATTTGGTCTTGATATGAAATAATAATAATATTAATAATGATAATAATAATAATAATAATAATAATAATAATAATAATAATAATAATAATAATAATAATAATAATAATAATAATTTTAAGTATTTTGTGGTTGAAAATAAGGGTCAAAGAATTACAGTGTTTATTAAAACTCTTTGTTAACATATTTTGGATAACTAATTCTTAATATATTTCTTAAATAAAAAAATTTAGGTGGTTTAAGTAGTTTTTAAAAGATAATTAGGACGTATTAGATAATGATTTTAAACACATTATTTTAAAGTATATTCATAAAAATCAGAAGTACAAATTACTTGAAATACAATGGCCTTCTAATAATTTTTGTTTTCTTAATGCTAAATGTATTCTCTTTGTTACAAAAACCTAATACTGAACAATTTGACTATGAAATCAAAGACTTATACAATTTGGTTATTAATAACTTTATGTAAATAAGTCTTGGCTCATTTCATATATATTCTTCCAAAAGATTCTG
>NC_090758.1:8754823-8757323 GCF_036898095.1 Palaemon carinicauda
CAAACTAGATCATGTTGAAACATTTTACAAGAAGTTCATGAAAAATCAGCTCTGTGTGAACAAGCGAACAGCAAACTGCATGGTATATGGGGATCTTGGCAGATTCATAATTGAAATATCTATTTGCAAACGGATGATTGGATTTTGGTTGAGAATTGTAAAATCAAAGGCGTCTAAATTGACAAATGTTTTTTATCGTTTTCTTAGAATTCTATACGAGTCGAATGAGTATAAGTCTAGTTGAATTCATAAAATTAAAACTATCCTTGATTCATGTGGTATGTCAAATATATGGGAGCATCCAGAAAATTTCAATCACACGTGGATAATAAATAGCCTAGAAATGAAACTCAAAGATATAGAGAGACAACAGTGGCATGCAGAAGTAGAAAGAAATATATTGTGTAGTAATTATAAACTTTTTAAGGCAGAATTTGGCCAAGAAAAGTATATTATAAATTTAGATATACCAGAAAGAATTGCCCTTAGTAAATATAGGTGTGGTACCCACAAACTTCCTGTATCAACTGAAAGATATTCTAGGCAGGAGAATCAGCACCCTTGCACACTATGCAACGGCATTGAAGTTGGGGATGAATACCATTATGTTTTAGTTTGTCCTGTGATTAGAGAAATAAGAGAGAGATACCTAAAGCCCTACTATTGTAGAAGACCTACCACTTTTAAATTCAGTCTGCTCCTTAATACAAGTAATGCTAGAGAACTGAAAAGACTTGCAAGGTTTGTTAACCTTATAATGTCTTTATTTTAGATTTAATACTTTCTAGGATTTTCATTATTCTGGTATTATTTTTCAATATATGTACTTTCCTTTGTCAGAATACCTTTTATGCTTTAATTATGTACTTGCTAAATATATGTGTACATAAATATAGTTGTAATCTATTGGTCTCTTTTTTTTGTAGTTTTGTGTAAAATATATATATTCGTGTAATTTTGTAATTCTCATACTCCTGAAGGAGTCGATAGAATAAAATTTGCCTTTGCCTAAAAAAAAAAAAAAAAAAAAAAAAAAGTCGGAAAAAGAAGATACTACAAGCCTAAGGACTCCAACATAGAAAACAGCTCAGTGTGGAAAGTTAATAGTGAAGCAACGTATAAAATGTAAAGAAAAAATAGATAAAAGTTGAATATTCTGGGACTAGTAACAACGTTAATGAGACAAGCTATAATATCTATGAAATGACACCAATGTCAACTAGTTGTCTATAAAACTTGTAAGGGTTAATATATCATTTCAAAAAATCCCTGCGTACTAAAATTGGGTTTTAATTACTAATCTATCTTTCTGAAACTCGAAATATTCATTAAATCACTGGAAGTATCATATTAAACTACTGTAGTTAAGCCTCCATTCAAACCAAGTGGGCTGTGACACCAACCATTATTCTATTATTATTATTATTATTATCATTATTACTTTCTAGGCTACAACCCTATTTGAAAAAGCAGGATGCTATAAACCAAGGAGCTCTAACATGTAAAATAGCCCAGTGAGGAAAGGAAACTTAAGGAAAAATAAAATATTTCATGAAGAGTAACCTTAAATTAAATATCTCCTATATAAACTATAAAAAACTTTAGCAAAACAAGAGGATGACGAATAAGATAGAATAGTGTGCCCGAGTGTACCCTCAAGCAAGAGAACTCCATGTCTATAAGATCCAATCAATTTCTGCTCATAACTCTTTGATTAGAACCTTCTGCCCTGTCGAACGCAGAGAAAAGGGATGTAGGGATTCCTCGTGTTCATAACCAACAAAGAGGAGTTTTATTAATCTAAGTTCGTTTGAAGAAAAACAATTTGTTGTTGTTTTGCTGTCATAGTTACGTCTCTCTCTCTCTCTCTCTCTCTCTCTCTCTCTCTCTCTCATTTCTGTCTATATAGCCTATGTGGTTAGAATAAAAGTGGAAGATAATATGCAGGAAAAGGAAATCATTATTATTATTGTTATTATTTATCATTATTATTATTATTATTATTGATGTTTAATTTTGGGAAACACATCCGTTCAGTTTCTTCTTTAGAAATATAACATTTTGAGAAAATATTTGATTTTTATTATCCTGTCTGATCTTCAGCTGCCAATTTTCTCCTTAATTCTAAATTTATCCGGGGGTCAAGTTTTCGTTCAGTGTCATGTTTTGATTATTTTTATCCTGTCTGGTCTTCATCAGCTGATTGTCTTCTTAATCATAAATTTTATTTCCTTTATCTGGGTATTAATCTTTTGCGCCCTAGTTAAGTTAGTTTTTTGTACATGTTGGATAAGAGATTTTATAATACTAACTATCCTATGTATTCAGATCTTCCAGAACAGTACCACAAAAGATGAATCACCAGATGAAGACTTTATTTGGACTATAAAGACTTTATTTGGACCATGAAGACTTTATTTGGACTTTGAAGACTTTATTTGGACTCAAACTCACTAATTAGTCCCTCTGGTATATATAATTTGCAAGATAAAACAAATTT
>NC_090758.1:8758840-8761340 GCF_036898095.1 Palaemon carinicauda
ATAATAATAATAATAATAATAATAATAATAATAATAATAATAAAGAGGTTAAAATCGTATTCAGCAAAGAAATTGGATTTGGAATAATGCCTAAATAAGGGGGGCAAACCCCCTCCCCTCTCCTCTAAGCATCTACTTATCTCCCGAATCACTGGACCAAGATGAGATAAATTTGGATTCAATCCCAGCTCATAACTGATACCACTAATCATCTCATGAATGACTGGATCAAATTGAAGCAAATTTAGCAACGCCATATTTTTTCTTAAAGAACATAAAGCTTTGATTAATGTTCTCTTAACGAATAACAGTTGTCTTTGGCTTATTTCTAACCCCAGATGATGTGTCTGTCAGTTTTGGTATGCAATGGAGAACTTAACATTGTAAAGTGGTTATAAGACTTGAATTCAGAAAAAAACAAAAAAAACATTATAGATTTTTCAACTAATTTATGACTTGCTGATAATAGTTTTTTTTTTTTTTTCATTGTTCGTAAGAAGAGATATTTTTAAGGCTGATATTATTATTATTATTATTATTATTATTATTACTATTATTATTATTATTATTATTATTATTATTATTATTATTATTATTATTATTATTATTATTATTATTATTATCCTTTCTCTCTATCACCATCATCATAATTATCATTACCATCACTATTTTTTTTTCCATACAATATATGTTTTCATATTTTCTTTTTAATATTTGAGCAAACAAACTGCTTATTTATCATCAATTGACTCCCTTAAACAAATAGATAACTAAAAATAAAAACAAATAAACACAATTCCTCAATGTCTGAGTAAGTCAGAATTAATTATCTATTCTCCAACGTCACTTTCTTGCAAACATCAACAACTGACTTGAAATAGTTGCTAAACCACGACTCGGTTGGGAGTCTTCCTCAATACTGATATGTGGCTTCAACCATCGAGGCTGACTTTGTTATCAGGTGTTTACGCTCTCGTACAGAAGCTCTGAAAAGTCTCGTTTATTAAGTTTGGGTTATTATCTAACGAAGCTAAGTTGTTTGTTTACTTCGAGATGAAGCCATAGAAAAAATGGCTATCGTGCAATTCACTCGAGAATCATCGTACATTGGTGGGGATTGTTTAGTAGCTATTAAGGGGTAAATTCATATTTTCTAATAATTTTATATCTTCCTGAATGGTAATTGATATATTATTTCTATTCATTAACAAAAAGTTCAATTATATTGGCGATTGGTACGGTGTTTTCTGGCTAAAATCAAGTGGTCCTTTATTAATATATGTTGCTACGCTCTGTAATGGAAAACATTGAAACTATACCACACATATGAGATGCCAAAATCTTCAATAGGGAAAATTGGATTTTAATTACGATTCTATCTTTCTTAAACTCGAAATATTCATTAAATCACTGGAAGTGTCATATTAAACAACTGTAGTTAATGTTTCAAGCCAAATGGGCTGGCACACCCAACCATTATTCTATTCCCATGTCCTATAAGATCCAATCAATTTCTGCTCATAACTCTTTGATTAGATCCTTCTGCTCTGTCGAACGCAGAGAAAAGATATAAAGGGATTCCTCGTGTTCGTAACCAAAGAGGAGTTTTATTAATCTAAGTTCGTTTGAAGAAAAAATATTTGTTGTTGTTTTGCTGTCATGGTTACGTCTCTCTCTCTCTCTCTCTCTCTCTCTCTCTCTCTCTCTCTCTTTCTATATATATATATATATATATATACTGTATATATATTTATATATACTGTATATATATATTTATATATACTGTATATATATGTATATATATATATATATATATACTGTACATATAATTTATATATACTGTATATATATATATATTTATATATACTGTATATATATATATATATATATATATATTTATATATATATATATATATATATATACCTAGCCTATGTGGTTAGAATAAAAGTGGATGATAATCTGCAGGAAAAAGAAATTATTATTATTTTTATTATTATTATTATCATTATTATTATTATTATTATTATTATTTTTATTATTATTATTATTGCTATTTAATTTGGGAAACACATCCGTTCAATTTATTTTTTGGAAATATAACATTTTGAGAAAAATATTTTATTTTTGTTATCCTGTCTGATCTTCAGCTGCCAATTTTCTTCTTAATCATAAATTTTATTTCCTTTATCTGGGTATTAATCTTTTGCGCCCTAGTTAAGTTAATTCCTTGAACATGTGGGATAAGATTGTTCCTAATACTAACTATCCTTTGTATTCAGATCTTCCAGAACAGTACCACAAAAGATGAATCACCAGATGAAGACTTTATTTAGACTATAAAGACTTTATTTGGACAATGATTTTATTTTGACTATGAAGTCTTTATTTAGACTATGAAGGACTATTTGGACTTTGAAGACTTTATTTGGACTAGGACTCATTAATTAGTCCCTCTGGATATATAAATAATTAGCAAGATAAAACATAAATTTTTCTGAC
>NC_090758.1:8766340-8768840 GCF_036898095.1 Palaemon carinicauda
GAATATCAATTCAGCTCTTCACACGCTGCCCGCTCAGAGGAATTTTCCGAGCAGCGGCTTATACAAAGAACGTGGCTGCGTGGGAGAAATTGGTCTGTAGTGAAACCATGCCTCCTGACGAGCGGAAATATTTCCGTACGGGAAAAATACGCTTATTTGGAAGCAAGATATTCAGGGGAATGTTAAACCAGATTAGCTTCTCTGTCTAATCACAGCTATTCTCTGGAGACAATCGGAATGAGACCATAGGTGACATTGTTCACAGTGACTCGTCCAAAGGTAATCTCAGAGTATAATACATTTGAGGAATATCGCCTAAAACGTTCCTATTGTAAACAAACCAGTTGAGGAGAGAGAGAGAGAGACAGAGAGAGGAGGAGAGAGAGAGAGAGAGAGAGATGCCCTTCTAGAAACTAATTGCAAAGAAAAGTTTTTTTAATTAACAGTGAAATAATTACTGCTTCATAAAGATTAAGGTGGAGCTTAAAGTTTATATCGCTACTAGATTTTTAGAGAGAAAGGTTTGACAGGTTCCCTATTCGAATTATTATTATTATTATTATTATTATTATTATTATTATTATTATTATTATTATTATTATTATTATTAGCCAAGCTATAACCCTAGGTGGAAAAAGCAAGATACTGCAATCCTAAGGACTCCAACAGGGAAAACAGCTCCGTGTCGAAATGCAATAATGAAGTAACTAATTGAATAGAAAAGAAAAATAATTAAAAGTTGAATGTATTAGGTTTATAGGTCTATCTGCTGAGGGATCACGAGCTATTGCCTGGCTCTCCTTGGTCCTAGCAATGGTGGAGAGGAGCTTGGGCCGCCGATCATATCTATATGGTTAGTCTCTAGGGACATTGTCCTGCTGGAAGGACAATGTCACTGTCCCTTGCCCCTGCCATTCATTAGTGGGTTTTAAACCTTTAAACTTTTGAATTTTGAAAGTTCAAACTTGCAGCAAATATTTGTATGTTGAACATGTTGACTCAAATCTCTTTTTATTGTTTATATATAACGAGATTTCTTTGAACATTGTTACAAAATCTAAAGATATTTTATTTTTAATATCAACATATTTTCTATTTATTTATTTCCTTATTTCCCTTCCTCACTGGGCTATTTTCCCTGTTGGAGACCTTGGGCTTTTAAACATAATTATTATCCTCAAGTGGGTGTACCTCAGCTAATAATAACAATAATAATAATAATAATAATAATAATGATAATAATAATGATAATATTAATAATAATAATAATAATAATAATTTCAATTACTTATGTTGGTTAAGCCTTAATTTTAATAAACAGTCTAAATTAACCAATAACTAATAGAAACAATACTAAAATGTATCAAATAATAGTAACAGAAATTTTAAACACAATATTTACATTGACGTTTGATCCTGGGCGCACCTTCAATAATCTCTATTTTCTTTTTCTTTATTTACGTCCAGGGTAGAAGAAAGGTCGTCATTATTTCATAAATTTCGTTAACTTTGCATATTCATATGGAAAACATTTCCCTAAAAAAAACAAAATGTCACCCGAGTAAAAATAATGAGATGTAAAGAGCCTTTTTAAAGCGAGGTAAAATGAGCCACAATATTCAATATTAATCTTTGCCTGATGATGGTAAACAAGAATGTTAATTTCAGTATTTTGTGTGGTGGAAGTCTTAGCATATTCTCTCTCTCTCTCTCTCTCTCTCTCTCTCTCTCTCTCTCTCTCTCTCTCTCTTTAAAGGTTTAGTCATCTATATTCTTTATACTGAGCCCCATAGTGAATTTTTGAATATTTGATTAATATACATTACGTAGAATTTAAAAAATATGACTTTGATTGTGAGATATGTATACATAATTATATATACTATATATATATATATATACATGTATATATAATATATATATATATATATATTTACATGTATATATATATTATATATATATATATAATCCCCATTATTTTTTTCACTTTTTCACATCCTTATTTATGGGAGGAATCAGATTAATACCATCTAAGCTTCAACTCTCAACAACCATCAATCAACTACCATGTACAGGGATCTTGGATCATTCACTGTACTATCAAACAAGCAAGCAAAGAAACACACAATTAGTGAAACAAGTAAACAAAGAAAAGAAAACTTACCCTAAACCAATGAAGTAGGAGGTGCCATTTAGTGATTAAGATAGATAATCTTTTTTTTCTTGCAATGAATAAATGCTTATTTTCATAATAACTTGATTGGATAAATAGTAAAATATATTACCTTTTTTTATGATTCTCTGAATATTTTTCTTGTTTTTTGAAGGAAACACTCCTCAAAATCTAGAAAAGTATGTTAAAAATAAAACCCATCAAGGCGGCAGCACCTTCCATAATGAAACCACACTAAAAGGTGCCAGTTAGTAATTGAATAGGACATCATTTAGAAAATCTTTTTCTTGTACAAAATAAATGCTTAATTACATTATTACGTAAATA
>NC_090758.1:8773840-8778840 GCF_036898095.1 Palaemon carinicauda
TCGGTTACAATAGCCAATCACAATCCAGATAGATTCCAAGGAATGTTTTAAGGAGAGGCCGATGGGGAAGGCAGGATTTACAGCCTTTTCGTCGTAGCTACTATTAAATTGTAATAAATTTTTGGGATTGAATCTACTTTATCACCATTACAGAATGTGATTGCTATATAATACTCTCTCTCTCTCTCTCTCTCTCTCTCTCTCTCTCTCTCTCTCTCTCTCTCTTCTCGTTGTTATTGTACAGTATATACCATAGCTGCAGATAATCACTGCTCTACATATTAGAGAGTACCGCATATGCTATACTGGCTATGTAATTGTTCAGTGACTACTTTCCTCTTGGTAAGGGTAGAAGAGACTCTTCAGCTATGGTAAGCAGCTCTTCGAGGAGAAGGACACTCCAAAACAAAGCCTTGTTTTCTAGTTTTGGGTAGTGCCATAGCCATTGTACCATGGTCTTCTATTGTCTTTTGATAGAGTTTTCTTGCTTGAGGGTACACTCAGGCATACTATTTTATCTTATTTCTCTTCCTCTGGTGTTTTTTTAATTCTATAGTTTATAATCTGTATATGGGAGATTTATTTCAATTAAAATAATCGTTCATTACATCTCTTACAGTTTATTTATTTCCTCATTTCCTTTCCTAACTGGGCTATTTTATGCTGTTGGAGCCCTTTGGCTTATAGCATCCTTCTTTTCCAACTAGGGAGGTAGCTTAGCTGGTAACATTAATAGTAGCTTAATATCAACAGCTGTTATTCGGCTTGATAATGGAGAATAACTTCCGTAGTGAAACCTTAAAATGTGCTAATATCATATATGATAATGAGTGGCAACTATGCAATATATTGGGAGGGGCTTACATTTTATTGATAGATGAATTGCCAGAGGCCTCAAGAAAAATTACTCATAAGTATGTCAAGGTTTTATCAAAGATATATGCCCAAGAGAAACTAATGGAGATTATTATTTATAACTAGATATTAACACAAAAAACTACAAGACTGGATGATGTCTTTTTACATATCTCCAAAAAAGAATGATATAGTTGATTTTATGTAGGGCAATTAATGGCAACTCTACGATATTTAGACACGCCCGTTATGATACATGAATTGCCAGAAGCCTTCAGAAGTAAAAAAACCTATTAGTGTGTCAGGATTTTATCAAAGATATAAGCATATGACCAACACCAATATCCATCCCATATCTTGATAGATAGGAAAACTAATTGTCCTTTTTCTATATAGTGCGAAATAGATTATCAATTTATTTTGAAAAAACTGGGAGATATAGCCATGATTAATGAGGTCACTCTGCACATCTCGTGATTTGTACCTCTGCCATGGCAAACACTTTAATAGCAAGAAAACTTCCCTTCAAAACTTCCCCAATTTTTGCGCTCAACACCAGGCCAAATTTCGTCAAGCCTCCCTCCAAAGCGTCCAAATTTGGAGTCTGGATTGAAGAGAACTGTCCCCGTCAACACTATAAGAGGCACAAGTTCCTAATTCAGTGTTCGTAACAAGTCGAAGAGGTGTAACAAGGAGACGGCCGGCCTGTGTTGGCAGCAATATGTCGGAAACAAAATCTCTTGGATATCCTTCGGATTCATTAGCTCTGGAAACTCGCAAAAACTTTCTCGCAGCAAAGGAAATAAGAAGGACTGACAGGAAAGGTAACGTGTTATATTCTCGTATGTTATTTTCAGACATGTAGTTGTAGAGAATGACCATAAATTAAGTAACAAATGTGATATTTGTCAGAAATTGGAAAAAAAAACAACCTAGTAAGGGTGGCCCTGACTAGAACAGCCTTACTGGTCATGGCAGTACACATATCCTTTCACCATATATAAGTATCCCTGCTCAGAAAGGATATATACTGTATATATATATATATATATATATATATATAAATGTTTATATATATTATGTTTGTGTATTTAAGTGTATGTATATATATATATATATATATATGTGTGTGTGTGTGTGTGTGTGTGTGTGAATGTAATTTCAGAGATCAATGAACAAATAAGTGGAATTAATAGAAGTAAGATATTCATCCTATTTCACCCGGCACCCAAGAAACGAGCAAAAGCTTAAGCAGAATTATGAATGGAGAGAGAGAGAGAGAGAGAGAGAGAGAGAGAGAGAGAGAGAGACTATTCTACTCTCTCCAGATCAAAAACATGTCAGTTACTTCCGGATGCGTAAACTTTCCTACCTTTTTTTAAGGTTCATTTTCTCGTGCGTCTTGAGGGAAATAGCAACAAATAAAATGGCAACAACTAAAATGGCAACAACTAAAATGGCAACAACTGAAATGGCAACAACTGTGGGGTCATGATATCACGGCCTCTATCTGAATGCATTTCCAACAGGAAACGAAGCCCCATGGCTCGTTTTATACGGTGATTCTTCGTTGAAATACAGCCCATTTATATTTTGCTCTTTTGAAACATATATTCTACTTTTATATCCACCCTTGCAAAGTCTAAAGGACTTTTAGATGTATTTCTGACATATAAACTTCTGTAAACACTAGATGGTTTTGCCTGTGTATCATTATGAGAATTGTTTGGAGTAATCATTTAAAGATTTGATTGATATAAATACATAATAAAACAATTATAATGATATTTACTTCAAGGAGAGCTAGTAGTACATAATATACTTAATATGCACAGATAAAAACTGGCAGTAACGCCATATTGCGTGCAGACTATTTATGTGAATGTCAGAAGTATTATATAATTGTTTATTTACTCCGCCCCTGTTCAAAACACAAGACCTAATATCCTTTTTTTTTTTTCAAACCAGAAACAAAAATGGAATTAATCTTGTGGTAATATGCTCTACTAGTGTAACACACAGACACAGATGCAACCCTTCTCACCCAGGTTCTGAAATTTATGAGAGATTGAGTTTTCCGAGTGTTGCCTACCATTTGGGATAACCCCTCTTACCAAGATATGCCTACTCCTTCTCCCCTCTGACACGTTGCATGACAGGAAAGAAATATAGTTATGTATATATAGATAGACACGTCTTTATTAAGTAGATGAGGAGGAGACGTCAAGCAAGTTAAACTTACCAAAACCAGCTGGCTATCAGTCAAGTAGATATTTCTCATCGGGGAGGTGTGCTTGTACAAAGCCCCTCCCCCTAAGTGCCTGTCTGTTGCCAGTTAGTTCAATTTAAGCTAAGCAAATCATCAGGGAGAAGTGATATGGTTAAAGAGGAGGCCTTTGAAAAACAACAAGGCTGGACTTACTCTCGAAGGTTTATTGCACACATACATGTACGAGTATACACACACAGACACACGCACACACACATATATGTATACACTAGTGTACGCAACCCGTAAAAATTGATGGCTAAATATTTAGATAGATATGCATGTACATGCATCCCCCTGTTACCAATGAATGACTACTCTCTCTCCCGCCTACTGGAGGAATGGGGAGAGCCTGAGTAGTCATACATCTTAAAATCCCATCGAGCGTGATCAGAAAGATATATATATATATATATATATATATATATATATTTCCAAGTACTTGCTCTTTATTATATATGTAAGATAAGCATTTGAGAGAGAGAGAGAGAGAGAGAGAGAGAGAGAGAGAGAGAGAGAGAGAGAGTTGCTAAAAGACTCCCTGTTATCATATTTTCACCCTAATTGCTTCCAGCCAACTATCATATCTGCATACCAGATTCTCAATGGAACTCAACTGACTATTCAACGTTAGAAAACAATAATTATTCTATTTTATTCTGCTCAACTTTTCACAACATCAGTGTATCATTTTCAGGTACTCAAACCGGTATATTCTATTGATATTCTTGAATTTAAAGATTTAAAGACCACCCATGAATAGCAGAGGTAAGGGAACAAGATAATGCGCTACAGACTGACCATCTACTGTATACATATGCTCAGCACCAAAGCTTCCTCTCCACCCAAGTTAAGACCAGGGATGGTCAGGCAATGGAAGCTGGTGACTCAACTCACAAGGATGGTAAGGCTAGACACACTACTACAAACTTTAGAGCTTGAGTGGGTCTCGAACTCCAGTCCAGCGATCGTCAAGCAGGGGCTATTATTAAAATTATTAAAGTTATTGACAAGATTAATATTATGAAAATTCTTAAAATTATCATTATTATTTAGATTGATAGAATAACTAGTATTACTAAAATTCTTCGAATTATTCTTATCATCAAAGGTATTATTATTATTATTATTATTATTATTATTATTATTATTATTATTATTATTATTATTATCTTCATCTTCATCTTCATCTTCATCTTCATCTTCATCTTCATTATTATTATTATTATTATTATTATTATTATTATTATTATTATTATTACTTTCATTAATTTTGCCCTTGAAAGGATTCGTCAATAAAGCACCATTATTAACATCAACATCTCAGATAACAAAAAACTGTTCTAAATACATAAATCTGCAAAGAAGGCAATCAGATGCAATCAAGTTGCAAAGGGAAAATATCAGCCAAGAAATAGACTTACTCATTAAAGCAGATAAACTGTTTTTTTTTTTCCTGGACAGGATAAACAAAGAAGGACTTAGAGTAAACATTCAGTGTTTACCCACCGACCGATTCTTACTTCAGGTCAAAATACATTTGGTCGATTTTACCTATTCGCTTTCTTAAACAAACTCTTTCTCGTTAGCATAGGATGACTTTTTTTGTGTATATACAACAACAACTACAACAATAACAATAACAGCAGCAACAATAACAACAACAACAACAACAATAACAACTAATGAATTAGTTTCTAGTCCACTACAGGACATAGAACTAGATCATTTAAACTCATGTCTGGGTTTGACCAAGATTATATCCCCAGTAAGATTAGCAATGCTGTACTAGTCAGGTCCACCCATACTAGGTTGGTTTACTGGGCAGCGTGGGGATATATACTACCGTTTATATATATATATATATATATATATA
>NC_090758.1:8786340-8788840 GCF_036898095.1 Palaemon carinicauda
AGAGAGAGAGAGATATGAATGTATATACTGTATACATATATTAAGATTCAAGAAATAAGTCAAATAAGATAAAGAAATCTTACAGTCATAAAGATAATGACAGACGACAATAAAAGAATAATCGTCTTGCTTCATCCCTTACCATAGCAACGAACAGAGAGAGAGAGAGAGAGAGAGAGAGAGAGAGAGAGAGAGAGAGACAGAGAGAGAGAGATAAGGGTTCGTTTTACCGCATCAAAATCACGTCAGCGTTGCAGCAAGTTGATCTGCAATGGATAAGTATAAAGGGGAATATGTTTTCTCTCCTACAATGAGACTATAAAAAAACAGAACTCAATTTGATCTTTTTCTCATTCGAAGTTTGTGTCAGAGAAATTACTTAGCTCTGGGATATTAATTTGACAATAGGAAGGTCATATTTCTCTCTCTCTCTCTCTCTCTCTCTCTCTCTCTCTCTCTCTCTCTCTCTTGGTCTTTTGGGTCTGATCGGGAAATTGTATTTGCTAAATTTTGGTTACTGGCTGAATAACATGAATAAATAGTTTGACAACAAAGATCTCTCTCTCTCTCTCTCTCTCTCTCTCTCTCTCTCTCTCTCTCTCTTCTTCTTCTTCTTCTTCTTCTTCTTCTTCTTCTTCTTCAAGCAGCTTATCTTGTTTGTCATCCAATAAAGAGCTCTGGAAATAGATACTGGAGAAATCCTTACCACATCATTATCTATAAGATTCTCCTGACGAGAACATCACTTCTAATTGAGAGATCCTCGCTCTCTTTATATCAATAAAGGGATCTATTTAATATAAGACTCTGGATGAATTATGATTGTGTGCTTGTAACACAATAAAAAACTGTTTACTCTAATCAGACATAACAACTACAAAACTGTGTAATAAGGGAACAATTTTATACCTGTGTCAGAAAGGAACAATTACATGCCTGAATCAGACGGGAATAATTACATACCTGTATAAGAAAGGAACAATTACATATCTTTATCATAAAGGAATAATTACGAACCTGTATCACACATGAATAAATTACATACCTGTATCAGACAAATAATTACATACCTGTATCATAAAGGGACAATTTCATACCTGTATCAGAAAGGAACAATTACATACCTGTATCAGACAGGAATAATTACCTACCTCTATCAGACAGGAATAATTACATACCTGTATAATAAAGGAACAATTTCATACCTGTATCAGACAGAAAAAATTAAGTACCTGTATCAGACAAGGATAATTACATACATATATCAAATAGGTACAATTACATACCTTTATCCAACCTGAACAATTATATACCTTTATCAAACAGGAACTGCTACATATATTTATCCAACATGAACAAATCTATACCTTTATCGAACAGGTATAGTTACATACCTTTATCAAACATGAACAATTACATACCCTTATTCAACATGAACAATAAGATACCTTAATCCAACATTAAGAATTATATACCTTTATCAAACAAGAATATTTACATACTTTTATCATACAGGTACAATTACATACATCCAGCTTGAACAATTACATATCTTTATCAAACAGGAACTACTGCATACCTTTATCCAACATGAACAATTATATACTTTTACCAAACAAGGACAGTTGCATACCTTTATCAAGCAGGTACAATTACATATCTTTATACAGCAAGTATTATTACATACCTTTATCCAACATGAGAAATTATATACATTTATCAAGCGGGCACAATTACATACC
The DNA here is from genome assembly GCF_036898095.1 of Palaemon carinicauda. Lineage (NCBI taxonomy): Eukaryota > Metazoa > Arthropoda > Malacostraca > Decapoda > Palaemonidae > Palaemon > Palaemon carinicauda. Next base: position 8,788,083 of record NC_090758.1, read on the forward strand.
ATTATCCAACATGAACAATTACATACCTTTATCATATATGAACAATTACACACCTTTATCAAACATGAACAATTACACACCTTTATCAAACAGGAATTATTATACCTTTATCAAATAGGTACAATTACGTACCTTTATCAAACAGGAATAATTACATACTTGTATCAAACAGGTATAATTGCATACCTTTATCAAATGGTACATTTATACACCATTATCAATCAAGAATAGTTATATATTTTTATCAAACAGTTATAATTACATACCTTTATTCAACGTGAACAATTACATATCTGTATCAAACAGGTATAATCACATACCTTTATCCAACATGAACAATTACATACCCTTATCAAGCAGGTATAATTACATACCTTTATCCAACGTGAACAATTACATACCCTTATCAAGCAGGTATAATTACATACCTTTATCCAACGTGAACAATTATATACCTTTATCAAGCAGGTATAATTACATACCTTTATCCAACGTGAACAATTACATACCTTTATCAAGCAGGTATAACCACATACCTTTATCCAACGTGAACAATTACATACCTTTATCAAGCAGGTATAATTACATACCTTTATCCAACGTGAAAAATTACATACCTTTATCACACAAGAAGAGTTACATACCTTTATCAAACAGGAACTACTACAAATACGTTTATCCAACATGAAAAATTACATACCTTTATCAAACATGAACAATTATATACCTTTATCAAACACGAATTAACAATTATATAC
>NC_090758.1:8796340-8798840 GCF_036898095.1 Palaemon carinicauda
GTGGAACTTCAAAAGTTCAGAATTGTAGCGTATGGTTTTATTTTGAACAGGCTAACATAAGTCTCTCTTTGTAGTTTATATATGAAAGATTTATTTTGATGATTTCCTTTGTTTAAAACCGGTTATTTAAATTTTTTATTATTTCTCTTGTAATTTATTTATTCCCTTGTTTCCTTTCCAGTCATGGATATTTTCCCTTTTGGAGCCCTTGGGCTTATAGCGTCCTGCTTTTCCAACTAGGGTTCTAACTTGGCGAGTAATAATATAACAATAATAATAATAATAATAATAATAATAATAATAATAATATCTATGTTGACAGAACAGCTGGATATGTACCTGGTAGTAATTTGACTATAGAGGATGGCACGAGTTTGAGAAATCATCCTGAAAAATATTGTTGAAAACGAGGAATTGAAACGAATATTTTCAAGTTAATCAGAGTATCCAAAAAAGGTAAATATATTATTTGGCTCTGAGCTCCGTGGAGACTCTTGGGATTCCTTCGAGGTGATTTTGAAGCCAGTTTTGGATTCTGTTATCTGTTAATATATTCTTTAGATTATGCAAATTTGTATATTTTTTTCTACTTTTATATACATTTAGGGTTTTTTTTTCATAAAAAGTTAATATTATTTATTTGAAAGTCAAGTTTATTTTTTTCTATTCTTGGTTTTTTTTTTTTTTTTTTTTTTTTTTTTGCTACAAGGAATTTTCAATTATATTATGACGTCTTAACACTTTCTTTTACTTAACGAATCTTGGTTTATACAAATAGCCTCTCTCTCTCTCTCTGAGAATATCTTATTACAAACTTGCTTTCATAATCCCACAAAAAACATTAAGTGGCAACTCTTATTCTGTCACACCTATATTGTCGACACTAAGTCTGTTTTCCCAGTGATATTACAAGAGAAAATAACCTGTCTTTATGGGAAAGCGAATCTTTTAGAATATTATGATTTTTTTTTCCAAATTCTTCTAATAAAACTAAATATAACTGGTCATGTTTATTCTTTTAAGAATTGTCGTTGCCTATTGGAAACTTCCTGCCTGTCATTCTGTTGAACGAGAGTTCGAGACCCGCTCAAGTTCAGTAGTTTCTAGTAGTGTCTGTAACCTCGTTACCCTTTGAACTATAGATAAGGGATTATAGGTCTACCTGACGAGTCATTAACAGCCATTGCCTGGTCATCCCTGGTCTAAGCTTTGGTAGAGAAGGTGGGTTGGGCGCTGATCATATGTATATTGTGAGTCTCTAGGAATTGTGATGTCTCTTGTCTTTGCAGTTCACGAGTGACCTTTAAATCTATAAACTTTTAATAGATTTCATAAATTCATTGGTTTTACCTCTAAATGTTGTTTAAAAACACAGCATATACTAGCATACTGTATACACACACCTGAAAGTACACACCAAGATATAGAATCATGAATACACAAATAGATTTAGATTTTTTTGTAATTCATGTCCACAAAACAAAGATAAAATATTCCATGAATTTAGACCATGACAAAAATAAAAATAGGAGCAAGAAAATAGTGTTATATCCCACTCATATATACTTAATTCAAATTGAGATACATTCCCTGAAGTCTTGGCAAATAATAATTCATCTTATCTATGTGGACTCTTTATCACATCACCTGAAGTGTTGTCGAAATGTCAACACCAATCGCTCGTATCAATGGAAGGAAATCTGAACATTTGCTCGGGGCTGTTTGAGTCACCTGGTCTCAAGTCATGTCTTTCTTGGTTGGACCGGGAGAGTTGTTTACTTCTTTCCCAGCTATATCCTCTGGGGTTTGGATTTGTGGAGAGTGTATCGGTGGTCGGAAAGTTCTACCTCATGCTGTATTTTACTTATACACGCATACATGTACACATGTATACACACACATTACAATATATAAATATATGTAAATTATATATATCATAATCATCATCAGCTACTACTAGTCCCCTGCAGAACAAATGCCTCATACATGTCATTCCACTTACCTGTGTTTATGATCTTTCTGTGCCAGTCCACTCCAGCAAATATTCCTAGTACTTCAGTCCATCGTCCTCGCTTCCTTCTCCTGCTTCTTTTGTAATCCCTGCCTATGTCCATTTGTATTTCTTACATGTTGATAGAATATCCTCTACTTTAATTTGACCTCTTATCCATGTTGCTCTTCTTCTGTCTCTTAGTGTTATTCCCATAATTATTCTTTCCATAGTTCTTTGGGTTGAAACTAGCTTATGTGCTAAGGCTTTAGTAAGGTTCCAAGTTTCTGATGCATAAGTTAATATTGGTAGTACTATCTCATTAAAATCTTTTTTTTTTTTTTTTTTTTTTTTTTTTTGAGAAAGTGGCATTCTATTTCTCCTAAACTCATTTTGTTATCTTAAAAAATCCCATGTTTATCCTTCTTTTAATTTTGGTCTCGTGTCCTGGGAAAACACTTACTGTCTGTCCTAAGTACGTATATTCATTAACAGTCTCTAGAGGTTCAT
>NC_090758.1:8803840-8809183 GCF_036898095.1 Palaemon carinicauda
GTCAATCTTGGTTCATATTTAAGTGTATGAAAGTTCACGCCAACTAATACATGTTAAGCTCGAAGGTCAAGATCAAGGTCGAGCAAAAGATTGAGAAATAAGCTGTACTACGGAGGTCTGTGCTCTACTGATTGTCCCTCTAGTTTATAATGTGATATTCAAAGAGATTCCTAAAAAAGGAGGTATTTTGGTTTAAGTAAATTGAAGTAGGACAAAGTTTTGTGGATTTCAAAATAAGTTCTCTTTGATTCAAAGCTTTCTTCAAATGCCTGTGACTGAAATCATTTATTATCATTAAACTTTTATTGATATTTTTAAAATTTTCATAAGTATAATGTGTCAGTTATATGTTTTGTTTTTTTATATAATTAACTTCAAGTTATGGATAGGTCCTTGGCTGACTCTGAACTCCTTATAGCTCCTATAGTGACGGCCGCTGTCACGTCGTCCTCCAACTCAATATGACATTCGTCAGGGGAGCTTCGAGGGGCAAGGGAACGAGATAGAAAGTCGGCTGCACAATTTCTCTTACCTGGAAGATACTCGGTAGTAGATTTATATTGGAGGGTCTTCTCCTTCAGCCTGAACATTCTTCGGGTAACGATGTGTGCGAGGGCTCTATCTACCAGGAGCTTAAATAGGGGGTGGTGATCAAATTAATAACCTGTGATATCTTCACTCAGTAATAATAATAATAATAACAATAATAATAATAATAATAATAATAATAATAATAATAATAATAATAATAATAATAATAATAATAATAATAATAATAATAATGATAATAATAATTCTGAAATGTCTTTTTGTCCAACATTATTTTATTTACAATAGTGGACCCACTCCCACCTCATCTGCACACACACACACACACTCTCTCTCTCTCTCTCACACACACACACACACACATATATATATATATATATATATGTATATATATATATATATATATACATATATTCATATAAATATATATATTTATGAATATATAAAAGTATATATATATATATATATATATCTATATATATATGTATATATATATATATATTTACATATAATTATATATATATATATATATATATACCTATATCTATATCTATATATATATGTATATATATAGATATATATATATATATATATATGTGTGTGTATATATATATATATATGTGTAAATATATATATATATATATATATATAAATATATATATATATATATATATATACATATATGTGTGTATATATAGATATATATATATATATATATATATAAATATGTATATATCTATGTATATATATATATATATATATACTTACACAAAAAGACAAACACACACACACACACATATATATATATATATATATATAAATATATATATATACACACACGCACATATATATATATATATATATATACATATCTGTTCATATAAATATATGTGTTTGTCTTTGTGTGTAAGTATAAATATATATATATATATATATATATACATATATATATATATATATATATGTATATATATATCTATATATCTATATATATATATTTATTTATTTATATATATATATATATATATATACATATATATATCTATATATCTCTATATCTATATATATATTTATGTATGTATATATATATATATATATATATATACATTCATTATACTTAAGATAATATATATATCACAGATCCCAATGACTTCAAAATCAGTTTGCAATGAAGCCTTAACTCAATACTATAACTTGCAACAAGCCATAAGTGTCTAATATATCTCTAAAATAAGCATGAGGGGTCCCAATCAGACCTAACACCCACTGCACTGTTGGATATAATAAAAGAAGACAGAAAACGAAATCAGGTAAAGACGTAAAAATGAATCGACCTCACATAATCAGGTCATAAAATCGCTCGGATATGATTTAAGGAACTAGGTCGCGTGAAACTAGAAATCAGGTCGCAGATAAGCAACGTATAAACGTCCCCATAATCAGGAAGACAACAGGGAGAGAGAGAGAGAGAGAGAGAGAGAGAGAGAGAGAGAGAGAGAGAGCGGCATCTATCTGGATAAAAAAAAATGTAACAGAAAACTAGAGTTATAAAATTTTGAGATTCAAAAATATATATGTTTATGATGTTAAAATATATTATAAAAATTGAAAAATGATAAAGAAATAAAATGTATAGTGAAATATAAGTGAAACTGAAAGTAAGAGGACGAAATACAAAGAAATATATGAAAGAACAAAATAAAGAATATTACAATCATTTGAGATGACAGGAGCAAGGAAGAACAGAACAAATAGAATAAAGAGAGAGAGAGAGAGAGAGAGAGAGAGAGAGAGAGAGAGAGAGAGATAGTGGACTTCAATACAGTTAAATGTATAAATAACTGGAAAAGAAGTGTAATAATTAAACATATCTGCCAATTAGTTAATGACAAGAACTTCTCTCTCTCTCTCTCTCTCTCTCTCTCTCTCTCTCTCTCTCTCTCTCTCTCAAGACGCATGCCTCCATCTTATCCAACAATGCACTTATATAATTAGTTTCTCATCATCTAATCATCTAATTACCTAATAGGTGGATGGGATGCAAACAATATTATTATTATTATTATTATTATTATTATTATTATTATTATTATTATTATTATTATTATTATTGTAGTTGTTATTATTATTATTATTATTATTATTATTATTATTATTATTATTATTATTATTATTATTATTATTATTATTATTATTATTATTATTATTACTTGGTAAACTACAATCCTAGTTGGAAAGGCAGTATGTTATAAGCCCAAGGGCTCCAACAGTGAGGAAAGGATATGAGGAAATAATTAAACTAGAAGAGAAGTAATTAACAATTAAAATAAATCTTTGATATATAAACTATAAAAACTTCAGAAAAAAACACGAGGACGAGTGCACCCTCAAGCAGGAGAACTCTAACACAAGACAGTGGAGAATTTAACCAAATGTAAATAAACGTTTTCTTTATTTTGTGTTAAAAGAGATATTAACCAAAGAACGCCCCCAGTAAACAAACTCCTCTCCACACGCAAAAATCCTGTTTCTTGATATAAGCAATTTATGATTCAATAGAAGAAGAAACAAAAAAGAGATTTCCTTTTGGGAAAAGTAATTTTTGGAAAAGCTGCCTCTGACATAAAGTTGTTTCCAAGAAGTTTTTGAATTGTCTGACCGAGATACAGAGGATATCATCTTTTATTATTCAATGGCAGATTTTCCCCTTAATATATTCAGTCCCCCCTCTCTCTCTCTCTCTCTCTCTCTCTCTCTCTCTCTCTCTCTCTCTCTCTAAATTTACAATCTTTGAACTTCCATTTTATCTACATCATAATAATTAAAACTACAGAGAGAGAGAGAGAGAGAGAGAGAGAGAGAGAGAGAGAGAGAGAGAGAATCCTTCTCTTCCTCCTCCTCTCTCTATCCTTCTTCTTCTTTTCCTTCTTCTTCTCTTAGGAAATAAAAGAGCGAGACTTCAGCGGTTGAAATACATGTTGAGAACTTGGCCGACTCCTTGGCTTTCTTAATCGAAACTTTTGCTTCAATAAAATATTTAATTTTTTGATCCTTTTGATATCATGGAGTAATTTAGCACTTATGCATACTTATGATACCAAAGGCTGTATCATTTTAGAATTCCTGTTTCTCTCTAAAATCTCTAATACAATTTTTCTATTTTGAGATACGAAAATAGTTAATTTTCATTCTTTCTAATATCATGAATTCTTTTGACAATTGTGCATAAGATCCTACATAATGTTGTCTGGTCTTTTGGAGTGATTATTTTAATCTAAAAGCTCTGATTTATTCATATCTTTATCATTTACTTAATTATTCATTTACCTATTCATTGTTTATTTATTTATGTATTATTTCATTTGCTTATATGTTTATTTACTGATTAAGTTATTCATTAAATGGCTAGTTCCAAAGGAGAGATATCCTCAAGACATTATTATTATTATTATTATTATTATTATTATTATTATTATTATTATTATTATTATTATTATTATTATTAAATGCTAAGCTACAACCTTAGTTGGAAAAGCAGGATGCTATAAACCCAAGTTATCCAACAGGGTAAAATAGCCCAGTGACGAAAGGAAATGATAAAATAAATAAACTATATGAGAAGTAATGATCAATTAAGATAAAATATTTCAAGTACAGTAGAAACATTAAAACATCTTCCATTCATAAACTATAAAAAGAGACTTATGTCAGCCTGTTCAACATCAAAACATTTGCTTCGAGCATAAAATTTCTAAGTCTGTATGAATGATTAAGACAAGGAATACATATTTAATATTTACAGCAACATCACAGTTTGACTTTTGACCTTGTGAGAAATTCATGATTTGCATTTTCTATCTATTTCTGATGGCAGAATCTTTTGGAAGAATATATATGAAATGAGCCAAGTCTTTGATTTCATGGTCGAATTGTTCAGTATTAGGTTTCTGTATCAAAGAGAATACATCATGACGTAATTAACATTACAAATAATTTTGTATTAAATGGCTATTGTATTTCAAGTAATTTCTACTTCTGATTTTTATAAATATCTTTTGAAATTATTATCTAATACGTCTTAATTATATTTTAAAAACTACTTAAACCCCTTCAATTTATTTATTTAAGAAATCTATTAAGAATTAGTTATCCAAAATATGTTGACAAAGAGTTTTAATAAACACTGTAATTCTTTGACCATTGTTTTCAACCACAAAATACCTGAAATTATTATTATTATTATTATTATTATTATTATTATTATTATTATTATTATTATTATTATTATTATTATTATTATTACTATTTCAATAGCTAAGCTACCACTCTAGTTGGAAAAGCATTATGTTACAAGCCCAAAGGCTCCAACAGGGAAAAATTGCCCAGTGAGGAAAGTAAATAAGGATATAGATAAACTACAAGTGAAGTAATGAACAATTAAAATAGAATATTTTAAGATCAGTAACAACAATCAAGTAAATCTTTCATATATAGACTATAAAAAAATAGAATTATGATAGCCTGTTCAACATAAAAAATCTGCCGTAAGTTTGAACTATTGAAATCTGTATAGATACTTAAGACAATGAATACTTATCTAATATTTACAGAAACATTATAGTTTGACTTTTTTGCGTGTAAGAGATATGTGATTTGCATATTTCATTTCTTTGTGATGGCAGAAAAATACCCCGGGTGAGGAAAGTAAATAAGGAAATAAATAAACTACAAGAGAAATAATGAACAATTATAATAATTTAAAAACAGTAACATCATTTAAATAGATATTTTGTT
>NC_090758.1:8814683-8822183 GCF_036898095.1 Palaemon carinicauda
TCGATATATGCATCCTGCAACGATGAATGAGAATAAGAAAACTCGGCAAACTGAAAAGAAAAATGAAAGCAAAAATGAAACAAAAAAAAAGAAACAAAAAAGCAGGCCGCCTATATAACCCGCTATGCACCAAAAACCCCAAGATATGAGGCCTTTCAACCCAAATCTGCACATATAGAGCCCAACTACAAAGAATGCATCTATAATGCCAGGGGTTGTTGCAGATATAGGGATAATTGCAGGTATACACACAACAATAAATATGAAGGGGAAAGAACAAATATAATAGAAAAGTTGGATTTTTTAATGGCAGAATTCGGGGAAATGAAGGAAAGAACATCATATCAGAACAGGAAGGAAGCATGGGAGAATCCATATTATTACCAATACTAAATAATGGGGATGAAACACAAACCATAACAGTGATGAATGCACAGGGTTTAGTCACGAGTAACTCTAAAAGGAAAATAAAGTTCTTAGAAGAACTAACCCAAATTGAAAAAATAGATATATTAAATATAAGTGAAACATAGTATTCCGAAGAAACTGGCAGTGATGACCAGATAAAGGGTTTCCAAACTTATAGATCCGACAGAATAAATAGGAATCAAGGGGGAACCGCAATATATGGAAGAGACATAAATCAAGGAAAAGTCTGTGAAAAATACAGCAACACAGAATGTGAATTGATTGCGGTAGAATTTGAATCTGAAAAACTAGTGAATATTGTAGTTTACAGACCCCCAAATACTAAGGAGTTTGACATAATAATAGAAAAAATAGATGATATATGTAGAAACCATAAAGACTGGAATATACTCCTATCCGGAGATTTTAACTTTCCTTTCGTGGATTGGAAAGAACGGATAGAAGAAAGTGGTTGTATGTATACATATAAAAAAGAGAGTAATAGTAGCGCAGAAGATAAGAGGCAATTTGAAAAGCTTCAAGATATGCTATTAGAACATAATATGCAACAAATAAACCACATTCCAACAAGAAAGGAAAATGTCCTAGATCTAGTATTTGTGAATGAGGTGAATTATGTTAAAGAAATAATAGTGTATAACACGGGAATTTCAGACCATAATGTCATAGAATTGATAGTCCATTCCAAAGCAAGTGATCACAGAATTAATCAAAGCACAAAACATTGGGAAGGATATGGAAAATGTAATTTTTATAGTAAGAATATAAAATGGTCAGAAATAAATGAAGAACTGAATAAAGAATGGAAAAATGTGTTTGTAAGTGATAATATACAGGTAAATATGGACATACTGTACAAAATACTGGAGAAAATTGTTGACAAATATGTACCGAAGAAAAACAATAAACAAAAGACATGCATACCAAGAGAAAGAAGGATCTTATTTCAGAAAATTAGAAAGTGGAAGAAAAATCTTACAAAAGAAAAAAATGTGTGGAAAATGATGGAAATAAAATGTAAGATAGAAAATGCTGAACAAAAGATTATACAGTCAAAAGAAAATGAAAAAAGGGACTTAGAAGAAAGGACACTTCAAAATATAAAATAAACTCCCAAATTACTTTACTCCTATGCAAAAAAGATGAATAAAAGGAGATTAGAAATAGGCCCTCTAAGAATTGAAGGACGGCTAACGAATGAAAAAAGGAAATATGCAACATATTAGCAGAAAAATATAAGAGTGAGTTCACGCCAAGAATTGCGAATGAGAATAATGAAACAGAAATGAGAGAAGAAAATGTTGAATATCTAACGGATATAGATATTAATAAAACAGATATTGTCAAGGCTATAAACGAAATTAAAAATGGATCAGCAGCCGGACTAGATGGAGTTCCAGCGATTTTGTTAAAAAAAAACTGCAAACACTATCGCGAAGCCGCTTGCAATACTACTAAGACAAAGTGTAGATATGAGCGAGATATATGTAAAACATAAATTAGCTTATATAACCCCCATCTTCAAAAGTGGATCAAGACTAGAGGCAAGCAATTATAGACCTGTTAGTCTAACATTACATATTATGAAAGTGTATGAGAGGGTAATAAAAAAGAAAATAATGGATCATTTGGTTAAATATAATTACTTTAATATAGGTCAACACGGTTTTGTGCCCAGAAAAAGTACACAACCCCAACTGATAGCAAACTATGAAAACATATACAAAAATATAATAAGTGAAAAAGACACAAATTTGATCTATCTAGATTTTGCAAAAGCCTTTGACAAGGTAGACCACAATATATTAGAGGAAAAAATGAGAAAGCATAATATTGTGGGAAAGATAGGAAAATGGGTAAAAGAATTCCTACAATAGTGGTTGCAAATGACAAGAAATCGGATGAAGCTCAGGTAATATCTGGCATGCCACAAGGTACGGTTTTAGCTACACTGCTGTTTGTTATTATGATCTCAGACATAGACTGGGATGTTGAAAACTCTGTAGTGAGAAGTTTCACCGATGACACAAGAATAAGTAGAGAAATTACTTGTGATGAAGATAGGAACTCACTACAAAGAGATCTAAACAAAATATATGAATGGGCGGAGATAAATAGGATGGTATTTAACTCCGATAAATTCGAATCAATGAATTATGGAAACAGAGAAGGAATGGTATATGCATACAAGGGACCTAATAACGAGACAATCACAAACAAGGAAGCAATTAAAGACCTTGGTGTAATGTTAAATAGGAATATGTGATGCAACGACCAAATAGCAACACTGTTGGCTAAATGTAAAGCAAAAATGGGAATGTTATTCAGACACTTTAAAACAAGAAAAGCTGAACACATGATTATGCTTTACAAAACTTATGTACGTAGTACACTCGAGTACTGCAATGTGATATGGTACCCACACTACCAAAAGGATATTGCACAAATAGAGAGTGTACAAAGGTCCTATACTGCTAGAATAGAAGAAGTTAAGGACCTTGACTACTGGGAAAGACTGCAATTTTTAAAACTATACAGTCTAGAAAGGAGAAGAGAACGCTACATGATAATACAAGCATGGAAGCAAATAGAAGGAATTACTGAAAACATTATGGAGCTAAAAATATCAGAAAGAGCAAGCCGAGGTAGATTAATAGTGCCAAAAAATATCCCAGGAAAACTAAGGAAGGCGCACAGGACATTAATCCACTACGCACCAGCATCGATAATGCAGTGACTATTTAATGTGCTGCCAGCTCATCTAAGAAACATATCAGGAGTAAGCGTAGATGTGTTTAAGAATAAGCTCGATAAATACCTAAGATGCATACCAGACCATCCAAGACTGGAAGATGCAAAATACACCGGAAGATGCATTAGCAACTCTCTGGTGGATATACTAGGTGCCTCACACTGAGGGACCTGGGGGAACCCAAACAAAAAATAAGGCAATAAGGAAATAAGGCTCTCACAGTAGTAGTCAAAATTAGGCTTTTTGAAATTGAGTGAAAATATAATATGATTAACTATGGACAAAGAATTAACTCCTCTCTCTCTCTCTCTCTCTCTCTCTCTCTCTCTCTCTCTCTCTCTCTCTCTCTCTCTCTCTATTCAGGGCTATCTTTATTCATATTAATTATTTTATTCTCATTATTTTAACATGAATAGCTTTATCATTAAGCCCCTTTGAGCTATTGACATAAGGGTTATTTTCTAATATATTTCTCCTTGATTACCATTGTACCAAACGTGTTTCACACAATTGTACATAATTCCTTTTGTATGTATTATGCTTGTATCTTCGCTCTTCCCTCGCACTAAAACGAACATGAAAATTCATGTCTGGTTTTTCCTCTGTAATATTGTCTGTCTTGTGAACTTGTTATGTCCTGTTGTCTTGAGGTTTTGTATATAAGAAGAATGTTTTACAATAATATAACTCAGTCGTTTCCAATCTGCCTTTGAGTTCACACCCTTACTCGGCACCGTCACATTGGTGACCCCGGAAGTCGACTCGCTCCCACTGCCTTCCAACCCCACCTCCCTCGCCCCTCCATCGTTGGTACTATGACAAGACTACATCAATTGGTGCCGCGGCCACCCCATTGAAACTTTCACCGTTCACCACCGGAGAGGCGTTTGCTTGGTTTCAACGCGCTGAAGTCCACTTTCGTATCAGGGGCGTGACTCGCTCAACCACCAAAGCGGATTATGTTCTCACGGCGATACCCGAGGACACCTTCCCAGAAATATCCGACTGGCTTTGTGAACAAGGAGACACCCCAATAGCGTATGACGCCCTCAAATCATACCTTCTGCAGCAGTACTCGCTGTCGCCAGCCGCCCGTATAGCAAAGCTTTTTAAGCTCTCGCAACAACCGTTGGGGGACCAAAGGGCTTCGCTTGCCCTCAGGGAAATGACCAGTATCGCTCGCCTTCAACCTGCCGCAGACGGCTCTCCTCGTGAGGTGAACCTACTCCGTGCCCTTTGGATACGCCGTTTACCTGAACCTGTACGCGCTGCCATACCCGATGTCGATAGTTTACCCATAAAGGACTTGATGACCAAAGCCGACGCCCGTATGGACAGCCACTTCAAGACTTCCATCAACGCCTTCACCCCTGACGACGAGGATGCCTATACAACGTCAACCGAAGCTGACATGAATGCCGTAGGACATACACGCCTACCCCGTGACGGGCTGAAGCGGCGACACAGCCGCCCACCACCCACCAATCGCTCGCGCCCCAACGAACGACTTCTACAGCCACCTGCTACCTCCCATCCACCTCAGTTTTGCTACTACCACTTCCGATTCGGGGCAACCGCGAAGAAATGTGCCAAAGATTGTCAGTGGCCAAAAAACGTGTAAGCAGGCCATCGCTTGTGGCGGTGGCCTCCCATGTTTCTAATCTGTTCTTTTTACAGGATGCAGGAACGGGCTTGCGATTTTTGGTAGACACGGGTGCTTGTCGTTCTCTTTTGCCAAGGAAACTCTTCAAGGCACAACGTAGTCTGTCTACATCTGCTGACGTCCGCTTGGTAGCTGCCAACGGATCTGCGATACCCACCTACGGTTACGAGAACCTCACATTATCGTTCGGAAATGGTATATTCAATTGGAAGTTTCTCGTTGCTGACGTCACAATGCCAATCCTCGGTGCGGATTTCCTCTCTCATTTCCACCTTCTGGTTGATGTCGCCCACCGACGATTGGTCAACACAGACTCGTACTTGTCGACACCTCTTCAACCCCACCCCCCCCCTTCTAACCTCGCTCTCCACATCAGCGCACCCACGGATGCCTACGCCCACCTCCTCACGTCGTACCCGGAAGTTTTCCGTCCAGAACTTCGCCAAACGCCCACGGTTCCTGCCAAGCATGGTATTTATCACCATATCAAGACGACGGGACCCCCAGTCTTCGCAAAATTCAGACGTCTGGCACCGGAACGATTGGCAGTCGCCAAACAGACGTTCGCCGAAATGGAGAAAATGGGCCTTTCCCAAAAGGCCTCCAGCCCATGGTCGTCACCCTTACACATCGTTCTGAAGAAAGACGGCTCCCTCCGTCCATGCGTGGATTACAGGCGCCTTAACATGCAAACAGAACCGGATCACTACCCCCTCCCAAACATTGCCGATGTAACCTCCTACCTGCACAAAGCGATGGTTTTCTCTACGCTCGATCTCTTGAAGGGGTTTTATCAGGTGCCTATGAACCCAGAAGATATCCCCAAGACTGCCATCACCACTTCGTTTGGCACATACACCTTCAATTACTCCTGTTTTGTCCTTCGTAATGCTGGGGCAACGTTTCAACGTCTCATGGATGGCATCTTAGTGGACCTCCATTTCTGTGTATGTTATGTGGACGACATACTTGTGTTCTCCTCCTCAAAAGAGGAACACCTCCGTCACCTGCGCATCGTGCTCGACCGCCTGCAACAAAACGGCCTTGTAGTCCGGTACGACAAGTGTACCTTTGGCACCAACGAAGTGTCGTTCTTAGGGCACCGTATCACTCCTGAAGGAGTCCATCCCCTCCCTGAGAAGGTAGCAGCCGTTCAGAATTTCCCCGCGCCCTTGACCGTCAAAGCTCTGCAGGGATTCTTGGGCATGATCAACTATTATCACCGTCTTCTGCCAGCCATTGCCGCCACTCTTGCTCCCCTCTACGCCTCCCTCAAGGGCAAGCCAAAGGACCTGAAGTGGGGTCCCCTTCAAGAAGCAGCCTTCTGCAATGCAAAGAAGGCCCTATCAACTGCTGCGGCTCTCACTTTTCTTATCCCACACGCCCCTCTCCTTCTCTCCACCGATGCCAGCGACGTCGCTATTGGTGCAGTACTCGAGCAGGTGGTCAAAGGCTCGCCCCGCCCATTGGCCTTCTTCAGCAGAAAACTGTCCAAGGCAGAATCGGGTTATACTACCTTCGATCGAGAATTGCTGGCGGTGCACTTGGCTGTCCGTCACTTTCGCCATTTCTTAGAAGGTACGCCCTTCGTCATTCGCACAGACCACATGCCTCCGGTGCACGCCTTCACTCAACAGTCTGACGCCTGGTCCGCCCGTCAACGCCGACATCTCTCCGCCGTGGCTGAATACAATTGCACCCTCCAATACGTCCCTGGGAATATGAATCCCGTTGCCGATGCCCTGTCAAGAAACACGTTGGCTGCCGTTCAACTGGGATTGGATTACAACGCCCTGGCTGAAGCCCAACGACAGGATCCAGAGTATCAAGCTTGTAGGACATCCTGCACGTCCCTCCGTTGGGAGGATTTTCCCCTCGAAGACTCCAAGACCACCCTCCTCTGTGACGTCAGTACTGATAGACCGCGACCTTGGATTCCTGCTCCCATGCGCCGACAGGTGTTTGATCTCATCCACGGCCTTTCACATCCCTCGTGCCGTTCTACTGCACAGCTGCTGAAGGCAAAGTTCATTTGGCACGGCATTTCTAAGGATCCTAATGATTAGGTCCGTGCCTGTACTTCTTGCCAAACTTCCAAAGTACATCGACACACGGATTCAGGAGTGGGCACCTTTCCTCAACCTCAGCGTCGTTTCGCACACATTCACGTCGACGTTGTAGGGCCCCTACCCACATCACAAGGACATCGTTACCTGTTTACCGTCATCGACCGCTCCACTCGTTGGCCTGAAGCCATTCCCCTGGAAACTGCAACGTCCGCCTCATGTACATCTGCCTTACTCTCTGGATGGATTTCAAGATTCGGTATCCCTGAGCATATTACTTCTGACAGGGGAACCACTTTCACCTCTCAATTATGGACGTCATTAGCGAATCTCCTGGGCATCACCCTACATCAGACAACGGCCTACAACCCCGCTGCCAATGGAATGGTTGAACGTTTTCATCGCACCCTCAAAGCAGCTTTGATGTCCCGCTGCAAGGATTGCAACTGGTTTACTCAGCTTCCTTGGGTCCTCCTGGGACTAAGGACCACTCCTAAAGATGCCCTCCCCGTCTCGGCAGCCGAAATGGTGTATGGCGACCCGTTGGTCGTCCCTGCCGAATTTTTTCCTTCTACAACCTTCTCCGACGA